>NW_006966641.1:5036-6918 GCF_000164805.1 Carlito syrichta
AAAGAAAGGAAAGACAGGTAACTCGTGTAAATCTTCAAATACATTTGTCCTATCACTGTGCCATTGTGTCTGCTTACTTCAAGCCCTCCTGGTGTCCAACCTGTCCACTTTCTAGATAGCTTGTTCAGTTCATTTGTGAACCGCAGAGCCTGGAGTCTAGTGTTCTTGACTGCTCCAGGGTATGGTGCACACTCCGGATAATGGAGAGTAATCTTTTCTACCTGGCATTTGTGTCTGGAAAAGAAAGAGCATGAGACCCCAGTCCAAGCTGACCCATGCTCTGAGTCCAGAGCCTGTCCCTCTAGGAAGACATCACTGCCTCCTTTGGTCTGTGGGCCCTACCCCAATGGAGACGTCTATCTCTCTTTTGAGAAGTCCCCAGTAACCCTGCCTCACACGTTTCTGGGCTGCTTTGTGCTCTCATTGTCTGCTTTCCTGGTGGTAAGGGGCAAGGAACAGCAAGATATTCAGTTGTATGTGTTAAATTGGCTGATTTTGCATTGATAAGGTGGATGCCAGTCTTACATTTTTTCAAATAGATAACATTGATTTTCACATAGGAAGTCATTTTCAGGGGGTGATTGGAAAGAAGGTTAGAAAATGGCTACATTGAAGAGAAGAAACTGACATTTCAGAGCAATTAATGTGTGTTTTCCCAAAGAAAAAGTGGGGATGGGTGCTGAAATTGTTTCTTTTGTTATTTTTCCTTTACTTTCCTTTACTTTCCTTTATTTTTCCTTTACTTCCTTTACTTTCCTTTATTTTTCCATGGGCACTGGACCAGAACTATGTGGGCAACCCAACTCAGCAACTCCTACAGATCCAAAAAGTTAAATATTAATTATTAGCAGAGCTCATCTTTTTTCCTGAATTTAATGTATAAGTTGTTTATTTCCATTAGAACAGTGTCTGATGTTTTTGTTTAGATGACAAATAAGCACCAGCTTCTACGACTCCTTGGAAAAAACTTTCCTTCTCATGGCACAATCGACTGTAAAATTGTCCAGGTCAGACTAGTTGAGTCTCAAAGCAATCAGAATACAAGCCTTTTGTCATGAACTTTTAGGATCTAACAGAAAATCAGGGCTACTGTGGTTTCAGATCAATGAACAGGACAACCAACCCCTGGGTCCTAATGCTTATGAGAAGATGCAGAAATTACACCAGGAAACCATGGTCCTTGGGTCCCCAGGTTTGTCTAAAAGTTCACTATGACAGTACCCCTGACTGTGCACTCTATTGCCACTCAATTCCAAAACCAATCATGACTCTCCCACCCACAAGTGAGGTTAACATCTTTCTGCCACATCTGGCTTCCCTTCTCCAAAATCAGTACAGCATGTTTATTAAAGGAACTAAAGTTTTTCATCTTTGCATCTACATCTCTGCTTGGCCAAAATTTTCTGAATAAGAGAAAATATGATGAATCTGAAAACAACACCCAAAGAATAATAATTAGGGGTAGAGCAAGGTCCCTGTTGATCCACTCACTTTAGACCTGGGCAGTAGCTGGGGCAGGACTGGGACAATATTACTGGAAATTAACCCAGGCAGGCAAGTTGCAAGTGTAAATTTGACAAGAAGAAATCCTGAAATAAGTTCTTTCATTCATTCATTTGTTTCTCTATGATAGTATGCTATTCTTCTGAGCTGCATCAGCTGTTATATGTGTTCAGAGATGCTTGAGGTGAGTCTTATGGCCTCTCTGCTGCCCTTTACTATCCGTTGTAGAGATATATAAGTGCTTACTGTATTCCAGGTCGTGTACTCAGTGATGAGTATTCAAGGATTCTGTTGAAACAGCCAAGCTCATTTTCTCAGGAGGCAACTCAACTAGGAAAGAAACACTGCTACTGCAGCTCTCCAGATCCACACACGGTTA
>NW_006966643.1:0-452 GCF_000164805.1 Carlito syrichta
GAAGACCAGGATGTCGACCAAATGGAAAATCTGTGATCAAAAGAGTTTGGGTGGCCCAGGACAACAGGATGGTCCTAGTTGGACAGTTTGAGAGAAGACTGGGCAATCTAGTGAGAAAAGAAAAGAAAAGAAAGAAAGAAAGAAAGAAAGAAAGAAAGAAAGAAAGAAAGAAAGAAAGAAAGAAAGAAAGACAGAAAGAAAGAAAGAAAGAAATGAAGGGAAAAAAAGGAAAGAGAAAGAAAGAAATCCATTCTCCTGCAAACAGTCTGCACTCAGTCATTCCCCACCACCCACCTCATGTGAGGGTCACCCATGCTTAGCACCTTTCAACCCAAACCACAACAACGGTTACCCCCACTTTGGTGCAGATCTTCCCGGGTCTCCCTGGCCAGGTTCCTTCTGGCTTTTCTCTCTGAGGTGAGAAATGTGCCCCAGGTAGGCTCACATTCCAA
>NW_006966644.1:0-582 GCF_000164805.1 Carlito syrichta
GTAATAAGAAAACTACCTACAAAAAAAAGCCCTGGACCAGATGGCTTTCCAGCAGAATTCTACAAGACATTTAAGGAGGAACTGATTCCAATCCTACTGAAACTATTTCAGGTGATTGAGAAAGATGGAACACTCCCCAAATCATTTTAGGAAGTTAACATCACATTGATACCCAAGCCAGGTAAAGATCCAACAAGAAAAAAAAACTAAAGGTCAATATCTTTGATGAACATAGATGCTAAAATTCTCAACAAGATCCTAGCAAACCGGATTCAACAACATATCTCAAAAATCATCCATTATGATCAAGTAGGATTCATCCCTGGGATGCAAGGCTCGTTCAACATTCATAAAACAATAAATGTAATTAAATACATCAACAGATGTCAAAACAAAACCACATGATTATATCATTAGATGCAGAAAAACTTTTGATAAAATCCAGCACCCCTTCTTGATAAAAACCCTCGAACATCTAGGCATACAGGGAACATACCTCAAAGTAGTAAAAGCCATCTACAAGAAACCCACAGCAAGCATACTCGTAAATGGACAAAACTTGGAACCATTTCCCCTGAAAAC
>NW_006966645.1:0-5289 GCF_000164805.1 Carlito syrichta
CTTCACCCAGGGATTCTACCTGGTCATGGAGTTGGTTCATGGCAAACTGTAGGTTTCATAGGTCAGCATTTATTTCTTGTTTAAGGTTAGATAGACCTAGTTCTCCATGGACCAGAGTGGCAGTGCTAATTGCAGCCATTTCAGTTATACTTAGCCTGACTGAGACAGGTACTAGCAAGGGAACAGTGCATTTTGAATGAGCAATTGGAAGACCGGGGAATTGAGTAGAAAGGCTTCTTCAGGACTGCAATAAGCATAAACCTAAGGTAGCACATGAACAGTAATATATAGGGTAGACTGATTTATTAACTTTTTGGTAGTAGCACATTTTGTAAGACGTGTAAAACTAGCTAACCAGGTATTGGCAGGGGACACATAAGCCATGGATTCGGCCATGGTTAGGATGAGGGATAAGTTACAAATATCAGAGAATGGAGAAGCTGTTAGATTTAAGCTTGGAGTTACAAGGCAAGAGGCTTTACCAGTTACATCACCTAGAGTAATGTGAGAGATTTTCAGAGAGCATTTACTTTTGTCTGCATTGCTGATGATAGAAATTTCAACTCCTAGGCCCATATAGTAAGGGGGGTTTTATCTTTAAGCAAAACCAGAACTCTGAGGCCAACTGGGGCATAGTGGTGTTTAGCAGACAGTGTATATTAGTTAACATAGGAAAAAGACGAGGGGATTGGCAGGCCAGGTTTAGAAGTGATCGAGATGAACTCTGGCTCTTTTGAGGTGAACCTGGGGTGTTGTTTGGTTGGCAGAAGGCAGAGGCTGAGGCAGAATCTGGTGGTAACTGAACAAGGGATTCTTCAGCTCTGCCAATGGTCCTATTGGTTTAGCCATGGTTTTGTAAGCAAATGTGCACAGTCAGCTAGTGAATGAGACAGCACAGTCATAGCTATTCATGTAAAGTTGTTTACCCCAAGTATTTTTGTACTCCAGGAATAATGGAGAGGATTAGTAACCTTTATGTATATAGGCTGTTCTGGGTCAGCATTTATCCAAAGGGTGATTTCAGATGTGTCATTAGGCCTCCCACTGTAAGTTGCAGTGGTGATGCATATTCACTCTGGGAAAAAGAAGACATTTTCCTGATTACATATTCAGTCAGTGGGGTTAGTAGAGCAAGAGTAAAAGCCTATGTCCTTTACATAATTGGGGGTTGCCCACTGTGTACATCATTCAGTATAGTAAAGGTTTTGTCTACTGTACAGACTTCCAGATAGACATTTTTTTCTATTTGTAGCAGATCAGGAAGTTTTACCTTAAACTGGACTGGAAGTGAGCCATAGGTCCATTTTTGAATAGCTAGGACCTTTTCTGTTGTGAAAGAGGTTAGGGAGAAAGAGTACAGGGTGTCTTTAGACTCTCCAAGTAAAACAAACCAAGTTAAATTTATTGTGAGCATAGTAGTGCAGTAACATATCCTATGTATAGGAGATAAGATAGCATTAACAGGGACTTTTCACCACATGTCTAATCTGTGACTGTCAATGCTATGCCTAAAGCTAGGGTAATTAGGATGAATAAGGTGAAGGTTAAGGGGTGATAACAATACATTCAGGGAATTATTAACCAGTAAAACAGTCTATTTGGGGCAGTTGGAATCTCATGTTTCAGCTCTGCACTCGTTGGTCAGACCGTGGTGGGGTTGAAGCAGGACAGTGGTCTTGGAAGGTGATTTTGAGGTGGTCTTCAGGGATCTTGGCTGTTGTCTAGCTGGCTGAGCAGGTTGGTGGAGCAACGTCACTTTCTTTGGCTTTTTGACTCATGAATGATGAATCCAAGCTGGTATTCCTTCAACCTTGAGTGCCATTGGTGTGGTGATGATGACGATGAAGGGTTCCTTCCAGACACGGGTCAGTCATTTTTTCTGGAACTTTTTGTAAAAGACCAAGTCCCCAGGGTGGAATGAATGACAAGGCATGAAAGATGGAGTCAGCAAGACAGCATGGACATCTGAGTGGACAGCAGCCTGGACCTGTTGGAGGGACTGGAGATACTTTAACAGAGTTTGATTAGTAATTTATTCAAGAATGGGATCCTATAACTGGGGGAACAGGAGGGGGTCTCCCAAACATGATTTTATATGGGGTAAACCCAGACTTGTATAAGGTGCATTTGGCCTGGAGAACGGCCAAAGTCAAAAGACTTACCCCTTTTTCACCTGTTTTTATTATTAATTTAGTTTAAGTGATTTTTAGAGTTCGGTTCATGTATTTTACCTGTCCAGAGCACTAAGGTCAGGTAGTGCAATGTAATTTTTAGTCAGTGCTTAGTGCTTTACTAGCCTGCTGAACTATGGACAAAGCAAAGACAGGAGAGTTATCAGAGCCAATAGAGAGGGGGAGCCCAAACTTAGAAATTATTTCATTTAACAAAAACCTTGCAACCATAAGTGTGGTTTTATTTTTTGTGGCAGAAGTTCTACTCATGCAGTAAAAGTATTCACAAACACCATTAGGTAGTTGTAGCCCATCTGAGGGGGTTTTATTTTTTGTAAAGTCTATTTCCCATTTTTTGCCAGGGCTTAATTCATGAGTCCTGATTTTTTTTGAAGGCTTCGGCCCTCCTTTTGGGATGATGTGGGCACAAGCGGGGAATATTTTGGCCACTGAGGCGGTCTGGCTTTTTAAATTATTAATATGATAAAAGCAATTTGACAGCTCAGTCATTCTGGTACCTCCTAATGGGTGGTGGAATGAAGTCATTTTACTAATGTATGTGCAAGGGCTGGAGGCAAAACAATTCTAGAGTCTTTAATCCACCAGCTGTCAGATCTTTTGTGAGCTCCTGCCAGGTCAACTTCTTCTTCTTCTCTTTGGGTGTAGTTGTGCTGCTGTGGGAGAGAAGGAACTGGAAAATGTTTAGCTAGCAGGATATTAGAGGCTTGAGCAGAAGCTCTGCTATCTCTCAAGCTGCCTGGTCGGCCAAACAATTTCCAGTTGCTTCTGGGGTCTCTATCTTTTGGTGTCCCCTGCATTGAATGATGACTAACTCTTTGGGGAGCCATATAGCCTTTAAAAGGGCTAAGATTTCTTCCTTTTTTTATAGTCTTGCCCACCACAGTAAGGAGACCCTGTTCCTTGTAGATCATAGCATGTACATGGAGTGTAGCAAAGGCATACCAGCTATCAATAAAGATGTTTACCCATTTTCCTATTCCCCAGCACAGGGCCTGAGTTAAAACAATTAACTCAGCCTTTTGAACTGATGTACCATTGGGCAAAGACTGTGGTCAGATTACGTCACGAGCTGTGGATACTGCTGCACCAGCTTTGTGTACTCTCCCTATTACCAGACTGCTGCCATTCATGAACAGGTCAGCATCAGGCTGGCTTAAGGGAATGTCCCAAAGATCAGGTACACTGGCTTGAGAGATGTTCAGTATGTCTTGCAGTCATGAACTACTGTTTCCAGGTTATTAACAGGCAGTAGTGTTGCTGGGTTGAGGCTCTGAGTGGGAGAAAAAGTCAGTCAAGGCTGGCCAAGCAGGAGGCTGTGATATTGTGTGATATGAGCATTTGACATTTACTGGCAGAGGCTTCCCAGAGCCGAATATCAACAGCGTGAGGAACTGTTAGAGCCAAGTTTTGGCTGAAAATCTGCTTATCTGCTTTTTTAACCAGTATAGATGTAGCAGCAATGGCCTGTAGACAGGATGGCCATCCAGAAGCCACTGAATTTAATCTTTTGGACAAATAAGCCACAGATCATCTCCAGGGTCTTAGGGTCTGGGTAAGAACCACTTTTGCAATTCCCCGCTATTCATGAATAGACAAGTGAAAAGACTTGGTAACATCTGGGAGGGCTAAAGTCAGGGCTTGGGTGAGAGTTGTTTTTAACTGCTGTAACTTGTCAGTAGCAGTCCATTTTAGGGGCTGATCCCCTACTGTGGTTGTGTATAGAGGCTTGGCAATCTCAGCAAATCCTGGAATCCACAGCCAGCAGTACTCTGCCACCCCCAGGAATTCCTGTACCTTTTTTTTTTTTTTTTGAGGTAGGCATGGGGATTCAGGGAATGGCTTCTCTTTAGGCTGACATCAGGTTTGCTTACCCTTTTTAAGTCGGTATCCCAGATAGGAATGAAAGGAAGGCATTCTTTAAAACCAGCACAGTGTACACCTGATGTTGAGTGGGAGCAGGCTGAGCAATGTGTACAGGTTGGGAACAATAGAAGGGATTGTTTTAATCCTCTTATTGAACTTTTTAAGTCTTGATCTGGTGGGAAGTTAGAAGTTCTGGTTTTTGAACTGTCAGGAAAGGAGTGTTCTATGCCAACTTACATGGTGTTAATATCTTAACTGTCAATAGTCTTTTAATGTGAGGAGCAATTATTTTAGTGACAAATTCTCTGCAATATGCACATTGATTTTTAGCCATGGGGGGCGCTCAGTTTCCTTTTGCCCTTTTTTAGCTTCCCCTTTTCTCTGGTGCAGAAGTTTTGAATCAGGTTAGGAGGTTTGGAGGACTCTTACCAATATTTTTGCCTGACATCTGTCTGTTTTATCTGTCTCTTGAGTTGTCTGTTTCTGTTTTTCAGCGTCACGGTTATTAAAAACCTTTTGGACTACTTCGAGTAGCTGAGAAATATTTATTTCTGCAAAACCCTCAGGCTTTTACAACTTTTTCAGATGTCCAGAGCTTCTTGAACCGCCAATGGCAAATTGATAGCACAACATTCTCAGGGGCTGAGGGATCACACAGGGTATAGGTACAAAAAGCCTCCTGAAGGCATTTAATAAATTCCCCCAGAGATTCCTTAGGACCCCAAAGAATCTCAGTAGTTCTAGAAAGATTGATAAGTTTCTGGGTCACTCTCCTCAAACCAGCTAAGATGTCCAGTGATAAGTATCTAGTGCCCTGGACCCTGTCAAAGTGTTAGGGTCCCAATTTGGGTGAGAAGAGGGAAATACCTTATGTAACATTTTCTTTCTTTCTGTGTACCCACAGTTGAGGCTAGAATTGGCTTTTTTAGCTTCAGCTCTAATGTGTTCTCACTTCTCAGAGATAGATAGGGTTAAAAAGGGGTGCTGTCAATTATCCCAGGCAAAGGAACTGGTGGCAATCATCCCAGGTAGAGCGATGAGTGCACATGACTGATTTCATTAGAGAAGTTAGAATCTGTGGCTTCTCTGACAATAGTGAATTTTTGAATAAATCAGAGGTGGAACAAGGAGGGTTTACCAAGAAGGGCTGTTCGGTCTGATCTGCCCCCTGTGGAGGAGATTACCAGAGTAGAAGAAGAGGGGCCGTACTGGTCCAAGATCAGAAACAGGTTTG
>NW_006966646.1:0-1186 GCF_000164805.1 Carlito syrichta
GAGGTGATATTTTCACAGATGAAGAGACAGCTTTGGACTGATAAAGTGACTTGCCAAAGACAGGAGTGCTCATATTATGCTACAGATTACAGTGCATGCAATTACATTTAAACAAAAGTAGGAGAGGAAGCCTTGGGCAAATTGTTTCTGGAAAGGAGTGGGCACAGGGATAGAGGACAGGAGCAGTTTAGTAAATGAGCTAATTTGTTGGATTGCAGAAGGTGATGCAATGGTCAGGAATCAGCAAACAGAATACCATCGTCACATTATATGCACGCACACACACATACACACACACCAGGATGCATGACAGTGGACATCACTTTGATTTCACACATATATCAGTCAGTAACTGACTTCACTCCAATGAACACAGTCTCCCCACTGTGTCCTCATTACATTTCCTTGCCTTCCAGCTATTATGTGACATCTGCTTAGCATACAAGGGTGACTGTCAGTGAGAACTGCTCAAGACTGGCAGAAGGGCTGCCTCATGGGAAACAGCAGTATCTGTTAAAATTAGCAGTATCTACTGATGGGCTTCTCTCCTACTGCAGTGACAATATATTTAGTAACAGGGGAAATGACTGATCAGACACTTCAGTAAGATTAGGAGTACTCAGTCAGCAAGCACTGAGGAATTCCTAAGACATCTCCTCCTCTCACGCTCATGAGCTCCACAAGAGAGGAAAGACAGGCCACTCTTGTGGAAAGCTGCAACCTCAAATGTGTTTACTCTTGTTATGCTGGATACCTGCCAATCCCTGAAGTCTAATGCTCATAGGGACAACATTCATTTATCCAGACACAAATGAGATCAATTCTTTAAAAAAAAGTATTATAAAGATGTGGGGTACAATTCAGGGTTAGGTATATAAACATTAATCATGCAGGTACCCTTGTTGATGAGGTATGTACCTCTCTCCCCTAGCAATTTTCCTCAACTGCCAATCCTATCCCCCTCCCCTGACAGTCTTCCACTACTGACAATCACTTTCTTATAACATTATAATTGTTCAAGGTCAATGTATGAGTGAGAACATATGGAACTCCGTTCTTTGCTTCTGTGATAAGTCTCACTGAGTATGGATATCAATTATTATCTGATTCACAGGTCAATAGGATTTTGGTGGCTACAGAGTCTTAGAGATAACATTATTTAAATGACTGCAGAGATAAATGTAAC
>NW_006966647.1:0-705 GCF_000164805.1 Carlito syrichta
GTCTTCAACTCTGGCTGGAGGTGATCCTCCCCTGAGGCCTGCCCTCACCGAAGTTTTTTTTTGTATTGCTTGGGTTCGAGGTGGGGGCTTGCTATGTTGTCCACCCTGTTCTCGAGCTCCAGGGCTCTGGTCATATTCCCCTCTCATTCTCGTTGAGTGCCAAGAAGACAGGCGTGCATTGCCTGGCCATCCCTGCTCCCACAAGTGTTTGATAGTCACTCCCTCCCTTTCCCAGCGGCAGCCCCTGGGAGGAGCAAGGCAGTCGACCCTGGGGAATGAGGTGGGCAGAGGGGTGGGCACCCAGGCAGAAACATGCCCCTGCATCTGGCACACCCCTGGGGGAGGGCTCAGTCCGTGACTGTGGCTGCACTCTCTGGGGTCTCACATCATCAGAATGGAGTGGGCCACACGGTGGAGCCACAATAGGGGTGCGGAGAATGGGCGCTGGTAATCAAGCCTCTCATCCCAGCATTGTAGGAGGCCAAGGTGAGATGATGGCCTGAGCCCTGGGTTTGAGACCAGACTGGGCCTCTTGGTGAGACCCCATTTCTACCAGAAGCCAAAAAAATGAACCAAGTGTGGTGGTGCACACCTGTCATTCCATCCTCTTGGGATGCTGGAGCGGGAGGATTGCTGGAGCCCAGTCGCTGGAGGCTGTGGTGGCCAAGAGCGAATCCCTGTGCTCTGCCTCAGTGAGAGAGCGGG
>NW_006966648.1:0-848 GCF_000164805.1 Carlito syrichta
CAAGTGTTTGATACTATTCTTCCCCCAAAGAGCCTTGTTCTTTCTGAACACAAAGGGACATTGGGTTTGTGGGGGCTGCACCACTCTGTCCTATGACAGTGACTGTGGAGGTGGCAGTAGCAGTGAAATCGACCTTGTCCTTTCCAGGAACTATGACTGGCAGCTCTGGGTAGGGAAGAGCTTCTTGGTGGAATATATGATGCTTGTACTCTGCATCTCCTTCTACAACATCAGCAATATCAGCAAGCCTGGAGAGCTGGACACTCCAGCGTTTCCTTGATGGACTTCTCCAACTGCATAGAGAAGCCTGGGGCTAGGTCCTGGAGCATCATTGCCTCTATCCCAAGAGGTGGAACTTCCTCAGAAGAGTTGTGAGTACCTAGTTGGGTATGTTCTCTGCAGAAAATAGCTCATGGGAGAAACATGGTCCCTCTCACAAAAGTAGTTTTTGAGTATGAGCAAGGGAAGTGTCCCTCCAGAAGCCCAGAGTGGGACCCCAAGGAAGAGAGTTCTCCCTGGGTGCCTAGGGGCCTTGATGTCAATAACACTTCCTCCTTCTTAGGTTGGACCCTTTTGTTGATTCTCTGCTCTTTGGTGACATCATCCACTTTCATCATCTTTTGAGGCTCTTCTTGGGCTCTGCACTTGATCTCCTTGGGTATCCCGGATGCCATCAGTTTCCGAGGACTGACGACTTCCTCAGGTGGGGGAGGCAGGAGGGTATAATAGTGACTGACAGGAGATATATTTGCAGAGGTCAACTGTCCTTCCCTCAACGAGTTTCCCGCAACAGCACAGGTTTCTTTTGGGGGAGGGCTAAATCCCAAGGATACAGGCGATAGTTTCCC
>NW_006966649.1:0-1376 GCF_000164805.1 Carlito syrichta
GAGTCCGATTATTCTTAGGTTAGGCCTCTTGAGGTAGTCACTCATCTCTTGAAGGTTTTGTTCTGTCTTTTTTAGCTTATTTTCTGTGTTTTTAAGAGTTTGGGTTATTTCTATATTTTGGTCCTCAAGCTCTGAGATTCTTTCTTCTGCTTGGGTAATTCTACTTTCCATGCTTATCAATTTGTTATTTATTTCATTCACAGTATTCTTTATTACTGTTATCTCAGATATCAGCTCCTTCCTAGTTTCTTCTTGTGTCTCCTCAATTTTTTTTAATCTCTCCATTATTGTTTTGATATCTACATTTGCATTTTGAGACCCTTCATTCTGGGGACTTTTCATTGTTTGTATTCCAAAGTCAATTTTCTCAGTGTCTGCTCTCCCAGGCGTCTGGGAGAGACCCATACTCTTCTTTTGGTTTTTTTTTCATTTCTGTAGATTTTTCTCCCTTTACCCCTTTCCCTCCCCCTCTTCAATTCTGTTTTTGAGGGAAGGTGGGGTTGCTTTTATTTCTCTTCTGCAATGACCTGTTCTTCCTTATGAGGGTCTTTTGGTTTTGTTCACTTTTCCCTCTGCTTTACAGTCTGTCTATTCAGCAGTTTGCAGTCTTGGTCCGTTCAGAGAATCTCACCAGTTCACCTATGCCGTCACCATCTTGCCCCGTCTCTGTCACTTGTAACTCTGCTAGGTGCATCAGGCACGTCCAAGCCCTGGGAGCACTGACACCCGCGCACACCTGGCTTGGTCATGAGTACCAGGGCGGCGCCGTGCCCAGCCCAGCCCAAGGGCAGGAGCTGCTGCCACTGCCACAGCTCAGGTGTTGGGTTACGGGAGGGGGGGCTCTCTATACCACTCTTCTAAACACTGTGTTAAGTTTTGAGAACAGATAAAGAAGAAGATCTAAATCATGCTCTCAACAAAACTGTGGTCTAAATAAGGAGATGGATATGCATCAAAGTAGGGCAAGTGCTAGATGTATGGTAAGTGCTAGGGTCGTGTCTTTCCAAAAATGGTTCAACATCGCCATTCTTATATACTTTTATAGAACCCATCATGAGAGAGAGCCTAACTCCCCTGCCTTTAAATCTGGGCAGGGTAGCTAGTGACTCACTGAGAGGTAAGAAAATGCAGCAGAAGTGACACTAGGTGACTTCCAAGGCTGAGTCCTACAGGCTTATGCATTTTCTTCTGGAATTCTCACTACTGAAGTCTGCAGCTGCCACATAAGCAAACAGACTGCCCTGTGGATGCCATGCTATGAGAAAACCCAAACTAGCCTATGCAGAGAAACCACATGGAAAGGCTCTGAGACCACATTAAAAGAGAGAGATGCTTAGCAGCTAACAGATGCTCCATACTCCCTCCTTTGCAGTTCC
>NW_006966650.1:0-815 GCF_000164805.1 Carlito syrichta
TTCGGACCCACTGGGCATAATGTGATGGCCCAGATGCCACTCTCCCTGTCTGTTACCCCTGGAGAGTCAGCCTTCATCTCCTGCAGTCTAGTCAGAGCCTCCTTGAAGTGATGGGACCACTTATTTGAACTGGTTACCTGCAGAAGTCCAGCCAGTCTCCCACAGTTCCTGATCTATTTGGTATTTTATCAGGTCTCTGGGGTCCCAGACAGGTTCAGTGACAGCAGGTAAGGCACTGATTTCACACTGAAAATCAGCAGAGTGGAGTCTGGGTAAGTTGGGGTTTATTATTGCATGCAAGCTACACATACTCCTCCCATGGTGGTACAGCTTTGATCACAAACCTCCCTGCTTAAGTGACCTTGATGCCAACATGTATTTTGATTGGGCAGCAGTTCAGCAGGATCTCTGTATGTACACTATGAAGATGTTGGGGAATTCAGGGCAATGGGTTGCATCGAAGTGTCCTGCCCTTTGGACACCATGGTTATATGTTAGCAAAATTCATCAATTGTCCTGTTAGCTGCAACAGTCTTGGCATGGCATAAGCACAGAAAAAGAGAGATGATCCAAATGCCTTTGAAGTATACAGATATGAGTGTACGGAGAGATAAGTGAAAGTTCATTCTCCCCTACTACTCTTACCTACTTTCACCCATAGTGTAACTTACATAGTGTAACAGTTAGAAAATTAACACAGATTTGTGCCGAGACATGTGGACTCCTCTTGAAGTTTAACCCTTTTCTGTTGTATATTTTAAGCAGTTAACAATTAGCAATGTTCAGAAATTGTATTTTTCAGCTTTTCCCAACTC
>NW_006966651.1:0-3664 GCF_000164805.1 Carlito syrichta
TCCTCATTGCGTGTTGGAGTGTTGTTCTGCCTGGGGCACGTAACTCACCTAGAAGAGGAGAGTCATCAGGAATCCGGCCAGGGAACTCAGGAAATACCACACCAAAGCAGGGGCATGCTTTGGGGTTTTATGCTTGGGTGAACCTCCCACGTGCAGGGGGGCAGGGACGAAGGACTGAGTTCAGAAGGTTTGCAGGAGAATGGATTCCTTTCTTCCTTCCTTCCTTCCTTCCTTTCTTTCTTTCTTTCTTTCTTTCTTTCTTTCTTTCTTTCTTTCTTTCTTTCTTTCCTTCTTTCTTTCTTGTTTTGTTTTTGAGTTGGAGTCTCACTCAGTCACCCCAACTGGAGTGCAGTAGCCACTCCTGACCACCACAGTGTTGACTTTCAGGGCACCTGCAATCCTTCCACCTCAGCCTTCCAGAAAGCAGGGACTACAGGCACGCACTACCACACCTGGCTAATTTTTTTGACTGTAGAGATGAGGTCTCGCCAAGTTGCCCAGGCAGGTCTCGAACCCGTGGGCTCATACAATTCACTCACCTCGGCCTCCCAAAGTGTGGGATTACAGACTGAGGCATTGAGTCCGGCTTCTTTCTGTCTTTTCTTCCCTTATTAGGTTGCCCAGGCTGCTCTCAAACAGCACAAATTGGGCCATCCTCTTGGCCTTGGTCTCCCAAGCTGCTGTGATCACAGGCTTTCTATTTGGTCAACATCCTTGTCTTCCTGCCTGGTCTTTAACTCAGGGTCGGAGGTGCACCCCCTGCCAAGGCTTGCCCTCACCCAAGGTTTTCTAGGTTTTTCTTGGGGTCGGGGTGTGGGCTAGCTATGGTGTCCAGCCTGGTCTTGAGCTCCCAAAATCCAGCCATCTTTCCGTCTCGGTCTACCCGAGTGCCAAGGAAACAGGCATGAGATGCTCGGGCGTCCCCTCTTCCCGAAGTTTTGATAGTCATGCAATCCCTTTCCCAGAGGCAGCCCCTGGGAGGATCAAGCAGGACCACCCTGGGCTGGCAGAGGTGTGGGCGATCTGGCAGAGACACACCTCTATCCCAGGGAGAGCACAGCAGGTGTCTCCCACTGCCCATTCTGGGATAGTGGGATGTCAGAAGGGAGTGGTACTCACAGTGGGTCCCCAAGAGTGGTGTGGAGGCTGGGAGCAGGGACTCATGCTTGTCATCCTGGGACTCTTGTACACCGAGGCAAGAGGATGTCCTGAGCCCCCAGGTTTGAGACCAGCCCGGGGAACTTGGCAAAACCTCATCTCTACAACAAGCCACAAAAATGAGCTGAGCATGGTGGCACACGTCTGTTATTCTGGTCACTCAGGAAACCATGGCAGGTGCATCACCAGAGAACAGCTGGTGGAGGTTGCTGTGGGTGAGCATGGGAATCTGCACCCTGGCCTGGGTGACAGAGTGGGACTCTGACTCAGAATAATAATACCAACCACCACCACCACCACTACAACCCCAGGCCGGGCTCAGGGGCTCAGCTTGGCATCCTTACCCTTTGGAGCCCCAGGTGAATGAATGGCCTGAGCCTGCAGGTTCAACAACAGCCCCAGACATGGGGTGAGACATTGTCTCAGTCACCAAAAATAAATCCAAACATTAGCCCGGCCTGGGGTCAGAGTTCTGTGGTTCCGGCCACTCGGGAGTCCAAGGTGGGAGGATTGCCTGAGCCCAGCAAGTAGATCCTGCAATGGCCATGAGCATGACCCTGAACTCCGGCCTTGGTGAAAGAGAGGGATTCAGAATCCAAATAATAATAATCACCACCACCACCACCACCAGCAGCCCTGCCATACTGCATGAGGAGTCACCCTCAGGGATGGGAGAAGAAAAGGCACTTTGCAGTTCGTCATTCATGGGAGTTTTCAAAGGTGGCCACCAGGCATGTCAATCCTGTGCCTTCCGCCATGTGCCCCAGAAGGCCTGTGTCCACCCTCCACACTCATACTCCACAGCAAAGATGTGTGCAAGCTCACGGAAAAGATGTCCCCAATTTAGGTTGACCATAAGGAACAGAACAATTGAGGTGATCTGGCAATGCCGTGGCCAGCCCAGGTTCCAGTTGTTCTGTCTGCAACCTTTGAGTGAGGAAACAGCCCTTTCCTGTCCCAATCACTCCATTGTCCCCTGCCTAAGTGGACCTTTCCCTGGGGAGCTGTGAACATCTGTTTTGATGCACGTGGGAGGCATCTTATTTGCCGCCGGAGTCTCCATCAGCTGGGCTGGGGCACGGCAGCACAATTGTAGCTCCCGGAACCTCGACCTGTGGGACTCAGGTGATCCTCTCGCATTGGCTCGTGAGCAGCTGGGACTCCGGGGGCCACCACACCTGACACATTTTGGGGACACTCACGGAGATGAGGACTAACCACCTTACTGGTCTGGTCTCTGACACCTGGTTTCAGGCAGCCTCCCACCTCGGCCTCCCAGGGTACAGGGCTGATGGACGTGAGCCACACTGTTTGATGGATGTGAGCCACACTGTCAGGCCTGAACTAGCATGTTCTGTTGGAGGGGGCATCACCAAGTAACACCCCATGATCGAGGCCACTTTATCACATGTAGTCGGGACCATGGGTGCCACCACAGCCAACTCCAGTGTTTGCATTCCAGGGATTAATCAGTTCTCCCTACATGGCTCAGGCTAGGCTAGAATTCCCAGACTCCAGAGTTTACCCAACTCGGACTCCAAAAGCCACAGCCCATTTGTCAGCCAATCCACTGTATTTCTGGAACTCTAGGCCCAAAGCTGGGCCTCTTTCCAAATGATCTGTGTCTGTTCATGATGATCCCAACTCCACACACAAATGGATGCTCTTCTTTTTTTTTCTTTTATCCTTTTTTCTTTGAGTCAGAGTCTTACTCCATCATCCAGGCTGGAGTTTCCATGGCCTTCTGAGAAGCCCCAATGATAGGTGTGTGTCACCATCCCTGGTTCATTTGGGGTAGAGGGTAGAGGCAAAATCTCGCCGAGGTGCCCAGGCATGTCTTGACCACGGAGGTGGGCTTGGGCCAGCCACTGGCATTGGCATGTCTGGGCTTGTCTGAGCTTGGGCCAGCCACTGGCATTGGCCTCCCAAAGTGCTGGGATGACGAGGCTGAACCCCCGAGCCTGGCCTCGATTTTTCATCAAAAAAGAAGCAGAAGGCCTGGTGTGGCGGCACATGCCTGGAATCTCAGTGCTCTGGGTAGCTGAGGCTGGTGGATGGCTGGAGTCCAGGAGCCCAATGCAAGACCAGACCAAACAGGGATACCCCATTTCAGCACCCTTCCAAATAGGGGATCTGGGGTCGAGGTGCCCATCATCCCAACCACTCCATTGGCTGAGGTGGGAGGAACACCAGAGCCCACAATTTCAAGGCTGATGGTGAACAATGGTCAAGTCTGCCAGCCCCAACCTGGGACACAGAGCCAGACCCTGTCTACATAAACATCAGAATAGTACACAGATTTTCAAGTGCATGTTGTGTGTTCACAGGGAGACTGGCTTTAGAGCCAGGAAAAATGGGATTCGGGGGGGCAGAAATTTCCCTAGGTGAGGACTGTGTCCCTGGCCTTTCTCGGTGAAAGGTCCTCATTGCTGAGTCTGAGGGTTGGCCTGCCTGGGTTACATTTCTCACCTCAGAAAGAAGAGCCGGTAGGCATCTGGCCAGGGAG
>NW_006966652.1:0-4274 GCF_000164805.1 Carlito syrichta
GGAAATATTTCACACATGTAAAAGATCTGAAACATACATGTAAAGTATGAATAATAATGATAAAATTGAATATTTGTGTACTCTTTACTTGTCTTAAGGAATAGAGCACACCCATTCAATTCATTGCAAGTGCTATTTATTTATTCATGTGGATTTGTTTTACTATTTTCTTTTCATTCAGGCTGAAGAATATATATATAGTCTGCTACTGGCAAACGCTCAAACTCTCAACTTTTGTTTACCTGTGAATATTTTGCCTCCTTAATTTTTGATGGAGAGATTTTTACCAATATTAAATTATGGATGACAATTTCTTAAAAACAATATCAGCATTTTTACTAGCTTCCAGACTCCACAGTTTCTGTTAATAAATGACCTATTGAACCTATCAATCATTCCTTGTAAGTAATTTGTGGTTTTCCTTATGCTACTTTCCAGATTCCTTATTTGGTTTTTAATAGTATGGTTATGATGGTTTTCTACTGATTGATTGTATTTGCCTTTCCATTAATAGACTTTAGGGCATTTTCAAGTTTATAAAAAACTAGAAGAAGGTACAGAATTCTCATATACTCATTTTCCCCCTACCTCACATTCACAGTTTCCAGTATTATTAATGTCTTGCATTAGTGTTGTATATTTCTTGTAGCTCATAAACTAATATTTAACCAACTTATAAAGTTCAGAGTTAATTCTTTGTGTTGTACAGTTCTGAGGGCTTTGTCAAGGGCATAATGTTTATCACACTTCTCAGCTTTCTCTTCATTTTAGGTATAAAACATAAAGGTTAGAGGGGTTAGAATGGGTATCTCCCTTTTCTCAATCGGCTTGGCTCTAATAAAGTAATTTCATTTAAGAACTGGTGAAACACAGAACATTCTTGGCAGGATTGTTATTTTTTACCTTGGGTGTAATTCAAAATAGTTACTCTCCCCTTCTTCTAGAAGCAGGAGGGAATGTTTCTCCAATCATCACTGTGAGAATCTGGTGGAAGTCATAGAGACACAGGTAACAAAAGTATATATGTACTTATAGAGTATACTCTAAAACTGACTCCACAAAAGTTTTTAACACTCAGACTAGCCCACACTCAGCCTCAGGCAGCTCATTGATTGGAGTTTATGTTTTTCTACCCATTCTTGACTCCAGCAACTTCTTCTCTTAGTAAGCCGTGGTTATCTGTATTTTCCCAACTCCATAGTTTTGGGGGAGTCAGTTTGCATTGTAACCTTGTTCCCTGATAGATCTAGGAAGAATTATTGATTTTTCACCTCAGCTATTTTTTTCTTTTTATAAGGACAGAATCCTGAACTCCAAGGTTTTACATATAAGACTATAACTGGAATTTATAAACTGATTTTTGACAAAGGTTTATTTGCTTTGTTCCTTGCGTGAATCATAGTTAGTTGGTTTTTTGGCATGTCATGATTTTGTTGAAAACTGGAAATTTAAATCTTATAATGTGAAAATTGTAGACATCAAATTAATCTCCTCCGGAGTTTTTGTTGCGAATATTTGTAGTTGTTGATTTAGCAACTTTTTTTGAATTTATTCTCTAAAACTTGTATTCTTTTAGCTTTCTGACTGAAATCTCTGTTCACTTGTCTTAGTGGTTAATTAATGATTGAACAGATATTTCTTTACATTTCTGAATTCAAATCTCTGTCTTTGCTGAGGATCTCTATGTGCATGCTGAGGTACACCTTTAACACTCATCCAGGATATTTACAACTCTGCTTTAACCTTTGCTTGCTATTCATGCAGAATCTCAAGATCCACCAGAGGTGAGAGATTAGGACTTTCCCATGTCTTTCTTGAGCATACTTATTATGAGATCTTCCCATGAAAGACCAGATACAACTTAAAATGAAAGTTCTTTAGGAATGGACTTTAAAAAAACCACTTCAACTCTTTTTTGCTTCCTGTGATGTCAGAAATATGGAGTTTTATTTTTTTAAGCTCTATTGAGCTGAAAAGCTAGGGTTAGGACCAGGGAAAGTTACAAATGTTTGTGGTCCTACCAAGATTTTTTGGTTTTTCTTAAATAATTACTCACCCAGTTGCTGGAAGTCTTTGACATATTTCCACAGTTTGGAAAATGTTGATTTTGACAATTTTGCCTTTTTTATGAAGAGGTGGATTTTCAAAGATCTTTACCATTTTCTCTGATATCTGGTTTTAACTTTAGTCTTTATTGGTTTTGTTTCAGATTTGAAATTATTGGAGCACAGGCTATGAACATTTGTGTGGCCTTCAATATTTATTCTATAATGTTTTTCACAAATGTACCTCAGTACCAATTGTGTGTGCATCGGTATTACAATAATAACATGCCAGATTTTAGTTAATTATCATTAAATTACTAATTTATGGCATAAACAAAGAACTCATTCTACAGTTGCTCTAGTTTACATTTTTATTACCAAATAGTATGAATAATAGCCATGTATTCATTATTTTTAAACTTTCATTTGAACCTTCTAATGATTAATTGGTAATTGATAAGTTTTTTAAACTTACATAAATGAAACTGGAATCATTTATATATTATTCCTTTAGTAATAGTGAAACATAATTATTTAGTAAAAATTTTGTGGTTTTATAAATTTCTATCTTAAGTAAAAGAAAGTTAAATGATCATTTTTCATCTATTGCTAAATTATTAAATCTAAATAATGTGTGACAATGTTATGTAGCATATAAATTTTTATAATTTTTGATGCGTTGAGAAAATTTTCAGTTCTGTAGAAAATCAGGAATTTACTTTGATAAATTTGTTTACTGATAGGGTGATTTTAATGAGTGCCTGCTACTGGAGTTTTGTATGCACTGGAATAATGTATTGCCATATCTGTTAATTACTGAGACAGAAACACTTAAGAGCATCGATGCATTTGAATCAATGTTTTCAAGGTTCTGTTTTATATGCAACTAGTAGAAACTAACTACAGGCATACCTCATTTTACTGAACTTCACTTTGTTGCACTTTATAGATATTGTGATTTTTATAAATTGAAGGTTTGTGGCAATTCTATATCAAGCAAGTCTATTGATGCCATTTTTCTGTAAAAAAGAAAACTAACAAACACAAAAAACAGACAGGTCTCTGTGTCATAGTTTGGTAATTCTTGAAATGTTTTAAGTTTTTCATCATTATTATATCTGTTATAGTGATCTAGATCTGTGATCTTTAATGTGGCTATTGCAGTTGGTTGGGGGTGTCATAAACCATGTACATAGGCAGTAATTTTGTTTATTTTTTAAAGTTGTGGGTACAATTCAGGCTTATGTATACAAATGGTCATTGAGTAGGTAAAGCTTGGACCTCACTTTGATCCCCATTTCACTTGGTGCGATCAGGTAATCTTATTGATGAAGTGTGTCCCGCTTCCCTCCCTTGGCAATTTCCCACTACTCCCAATCCTTTTCTTATAGTATTTTGATATTTGTTCAGGGTCCACATATGAGTGAGAACATGTGATACTTTTTTCTTTGTTTCTGTGATAGATCACTAAGTATTATAGTCTCTATGTCCATCTAAGTTGCTGCAAAGTTCATAATTTAGTCCTTCTTTACAGCTGTGTAATAATCAATCATGTGTTTGTATCACATTCCTGTTCCATAAACTATGAGGTGAAGTTTATTGAAGGTACTTTATATCTTTGGTTATGATAATTGTAAAAACTTCAGTAACATATGCCACACTAGCAAGTCCTGATGATCATAATGCCAACCTTTATTTGAGCATCTCCTATCTACCAGGCACTTAGGACCTGTTGGTGATGTCACAAATGTTTCCATGTGGGTGGGGGGACCTCTGGTTCTGGTTTTGCATGTCATGCATGGATTCCTCCACTACCCAGATGTACCCTTTCCATTAAGTTGATCATGATCAGGCATCTTGCTAATATATAGATATCATTTCAAACCTTGAATTTCTAATAAAAAATAACAGAGCTGTTGTATAGAGTAGGAAGTCAATCAATTAAGTCCCAGGGCCAAAACTTGCCCATCCCCTATTTTTGTAAATAAAGATTTGTTGGAACACAGTCATGCCAATTCATTTATACCTTTCCCATGGCTACTTTTGTGCTATAGTGGGCAGGGGTGAATAGCTGAAACAGTAAGTCTCTGACCCACAAAACTTAAAACATTTACTGTTCAGCCTTTTACAATATTTTAATGCTGATCCTTGGTTTAAAGGATTGACAGGGTTCATCAGCCCCATAGATGATGAACAATTTGAAGAAGGGAGACCCTTGAAGCTAAGAAT
>NW_006966653.1:0-689 GCF_000164805.1 Carlito syrichta
ATGACTGCCCCTGCTTTGTTGTGGGAGTTTTTGAGGCTCGCTTTCTGGGTTCCTGCCAGCTCTCCTCTCAGAAGTGAGAAATTTGTCCAAGGCCAGCCAATCCTCCAAATCGGCAAAGAGGACCTTCTGTGCAAAAAGGTCAGGGACACATCCCTCACCTGGGGACATTTCTTCCCAATTTCATTTTTCCTGGCTCAAAAGCCAGTCACCCTTTGAACACACTATGCGCAATTGAGAATCTGTGCATGATTCTGATGTTCTTGAAGACAGAGTCTGGCTCTGTGGCTCAGGCTGGGTCCTGGGGACATGACTGTCAAGATCACAAGCTCTGACGATCCTCCAGCTTCAGCCTCCAGAGTGGCCAGGACAACGGGCACCATGACCCCCTGTTTGGATGGGTGCAGAAATGGGGTCTCCCTGTATGGGCCACATTGCGAGACCTCATCGCTCCCTAGAATCCAAACCCTTGAGTCATGTTTGGTGGTGTCCCTGTTCCCAGCTACACGGAATGTGGTAGTCTCTGTCCTGGGGCATGCCTTTGCATCACCCTCACTGACAGAATGTGTGAGTCCATGCCATGCACCGTGGCCCACGGATGTCAGCCCCAGGCCCTGGGATGCTGAGATGGAATGCTGACTGGGACTCAGAATTGTAGACTACCCCATATGATGGAGCCAGATCTCATCTCA
>NW_006966654.1:0-557 GCF_000164805.1 Carlito syrichta
CCTGCCTGAAGTTGGCAGAATGGGAGACCAAAAACCGGGGTCCAGAGACGGCCGGAAGAACTCATGCCTGCCTCCTCGCTACTAGCAGAGGCCGAGGTGGGATGATGGCCAGAGTCTGGGAGCTCGAAACCAGGTTAGACACAATAGCGAGCTCCCACCTCGACCCCAAGCAAAACCTAGAAAACTGTAGGTAAGGGCAGACCTTGGTGGGAGGATTACCTGCAGACCAGAGTTTATGACCTGGCAGGAAGACCAGGATGTCAACCAAATGGAAAGCCTGGAATTGCAGCAATTTGGGAGACCCAGGCAGAGAGGCTGGACCATTGGGCACTTTGAGAGCAGCCTGGGTAACCTAGAGAAGTATGGAAAGAAAGAAAGAAAGAAAGAAAGAAAGAAAGAAAGAAAGAAAGAAAGAAAGAAAGAAAGAAAGAAAGAAAGAAAGAAAGAAAGAAAGAAAGAAAGAAAAAAGAAAGAAAGAGAAAAGAAAGAAAGGAAAGAAAGAAGGAAGGTAGGAAGGAAGAAAAGAAAGAAGAAAGAAAGAAAGAAATCCATTCACG
>NW_006966654.1:1849-3310 GCF_000164805.1 Carlito syrichta
TCAGCGAGAGGTCCCTAAAATTGAATCAGGTGTGGTGTCCCCGGAGTCCCAGCTGCTGGAGGGCTGACACAGGAGGGCTGCCTGAGCCCCGCATGTCAAAGCCCCAGGTGACACAATTGTGTTGCCACACAACAGCCTGGCCAATGGAGATTCCAGTCACAAAAAGTTGACCTCCCATGTGCATCACAAAGGGCATCCACGGCTCCCCAGGGAAAGGTACATGAGGGTGGGGGACAATGTTGTGATCGGGACAGAAAGGGGACCTCTCCCCACTTGAAGGTGGCAGAGCAGGCGACCGGATCCAGGGCTGGCTGCAGTGTTGCCAGACAGCCTTGATCACTCTGTGTCCGACGGCTGCATTATGTCAGTGCCATCTGCTCTGTGAGCTCACACGCCTCTTTGCCATGGGGCATTAGTGTGGAGGGTGAGGGCAGGCCATCTGGGGTTCCTGGCTGAAGCTGCAGGAAGGACGTGCACATTGGCCAACATTGAAGCCTCCAGTGAACAACAGGCCAGAAAGTTCTTTTCTTCTCCCCTCCTTGAGGGTGAATACTCGTGCTGAGTGGCAGGGGTGGTGGTGGTAGTGGTGATGGTAATTATTATTATTTGTTGTCGGAATTCTACTCTGTTTCCTAGGCTGGAGCACAGGGGCATGCTCACTGTCACCATGGACTTCAACTGCCAGGCTCAGGCAATCCTCCTGCCTTGGTCCTTTGAGTGGCTGAAATCACAGGCTTGTGCCACCATGCCCAACTAATCTTTGGATTTATTTTGGATGGCCCGAGATAAGGTCTAGCCCCATATCCTAGGCTGGTGTTGAAACCACAGTCTCAGGTTATCCACTCGCCTGGGCCTCCGAAGGGCCTGGATGCCAGGCTGAATTCCTGAGCCTTGCCTGAGGTAGTGGTGGTGGTTGGTATTATTATTCTGAGTCAGAGTCCTGCTCTGTTGCCCAGGCCAGAGGGCAGGGGCCTGCTCTCAGTCACTGTGGCCTTCACCAGCTGGACTCTGGCAGTCTTCCCACTGTGGCCACCTGAGTGGCCAGAACAAGAGGCATGCTCCATGATGCTTGGCTCATTTTTTTTGCTTCTTGTCGAAACGAGGTCTCACAAGGTACCCAGACTTGTCTTGACCTGGGGACTCAGGCAATCTTCTCCCTTCAGCCTCCCAGAGTGCCAGGAAGACAAGCATGAACCCCCGAGTCTGGTCTTCACACCCCTCTCGCAGCCCCTCCATGAGGGCCGCTCCCTTCTGATGACCCTAGATACTGGAGTGGTTGGCAGGAGTTGCCTGCCGAACTCTGTCTGGGGGAAGGGACTGATGCAGAATCATGTCTCTGCCTTGGCACCCACCCCTCTGCCTGCATCATTCCCCAGGGTGGACCTGCTTGATTCTCCCAGGTACCATCTAGGGGAAAGGGAGTGCGTGACTCTCAAATTTTGTGGGGTTGGGGATGGCCAG
>NW_006966655.1:0-811 GCF_000164805.1 Carlito syrichta
AATGAAACAAACATACAAGTACCCTTAATTGCAATTTAAAGTTTCAAATATTTTGAGAAACTGTTTATACTTCAGTTTTCACATCTTAAGATGAATATACTTTCTGGAACTGAATAGAAGCAAAGTTCAGTAAGAGAAAGCAAGCACCTTTTGGAAGCTATGTAGAAACAGTGTCTAATCATTTGGCCCTTTGTTAGTTTTCTTTTCCAGAATCCATGTTAAGAATTCTGGGAAAACTGGCTTCTCTCTTTTGATTTATGTCTTTTTAAAACTGTTTTTCTTCATTAAATATACAAAATTAGATCACTCAGATAAAATTAGTCCAAAGTTACAAATAATAGGAGTTTCAGTTGGTGTTTTTTTCTCTCCCCTTCCCATTTTCATTAAATTCCCTCATAATATATATAAAAACAGTTTTTTAATTGGTACTGATTTGCAAATATATTGAATTCAAACATGTCAAAATAAGTTAGAGTTATCGCTCAGTAGAAAGAAAACAATAGAGCCAGATTGAATCCCAGTGAAATTTTATAGCAACTATTTACAAACACTTTTATATCCCAAATTGCATGGCATTTAAAATAATTAGAAAACTTTATGTAACACATACAACATTTATTTTTATTGTTACTTCTTGAACCCAACAATAAAAGTAGATTTTAAATTGTAGAATCATTGTTTCATCTATATTTATACTGAAAAAACTGAGTCTAACATTTGGACACCACAAATTATACTATTTTAGCATAGTCATTATTCAGATAACTCATATAATCGAGAATGTATTTAATTGAAAGAGATGCACTATAAT
>NW_006966656.1:0-4097 GCF_000164805.1 Carlito syrichta
CAAAAAAACACAATGATGATATATTGTCTTATAGCTGTTAGAATGGCTAATATCAACCAGAAGAGAGAAAGAACTTTTGATAAGGATGTGAAATGAAAGAAATCCTGTATACTCTTGGTAAGTTTAAAATTGGTAGAGTCAGAAAAATTATTATCAACATTCTTTAAAAATAAGCCATATAACAAAGAAATCCCTTTTCTGGGTTTATAACCAAAGGAAATAAAATCAGTATCAAAAAGAAGTCTCCAACCCCTATGGGAATTGCAACATTTGTCAAGATGGCCAAGCTTGTAAACAACCTAAATATTTGTGGAATCTGTTGATTAAGAAAATAACACACACACACACACACACGTATATATGCACAATAACTGTTTCAGCCAATAAATTTTTCAAATAATTCTGTAATTTTAACCTTATGGATGACATTGTAAGACATTATGCTAACTGAAGTCACCAGGCTCACACACACACAAATGCTGTGTTTGAACGGGTACAGCAGCTCAAGTCTGTAAACCCATCACATTGGGAGACTGAGGTGAGAGGATTGCCTGAGCTTAGAGGTTCAAGACCCATCTGGGCACCTGGGTGAGACCACGGGTCAATGACAAATACAAAAATAAGCTAGGCATGGCAGTGCATGCTTGTAGTTACTTGAAAGGCTGATGTGGAAGGATCACCAGTCCAGCAATGAGGCTGTGGTGGTTATTAGCATGCCACTGCATTCCAGCCTGAGTGAGCCTCCAACTCGAGAAAAAAAATCCTGTATGATCTCACTCCTGTGGAATCAAAATCTTTGCACTCATAGAGGAAGAAACTACAACGTGGTCACCAGGGCCTACAGGTGGGAAAATGGACATGTTTCTCAATGGTTGCAAAATTTGAGTTAAAACTGAGTCTTAGGGAATTAATGAGTACCATAGTGACTTATCGTTAATAATGAAATAATGAAAATTATTTCTAATGCTTAGAAAATTTGCTAAAATAGAAGACATTATGTGTTCCCCTTACAAAACATAAAAATGGCAAGTACGTAAGATGCTAATATGTTCATTAATATAATTGTAATCATCTTTTCACACTGTATAGGCATATCAAATTATTACATCATTTACAACACATGGTTATACATTTTTATTTATGTATAGAAATCTGATGCTAATCACACATAAACATACATACATGTGTTTGAATATATGCATACTTGAAGCTAGTCCTGAGCTTTATACTAAAAAAAATTATAAAATAAGAGTTATTAAGACACAAGGTAACATTTACGAGTTTAATATGTTTACCAATCCTTACACAATATAGTATACTTAAATATTTGGATATAAAGAAAAACATTCAGTCTCAGATCATACTATAGAAGTACAATTTAAGTAAAATATCAGAATTTCTACTATTATTTTGTTTTTGAGTTGGAGTCTCACTCTGTCACCCAGACTGGAGTGCAGTGGCTGCTCCTGGCCACTGCAGCCTTGACCTGCTGGACTCTGGCAATCCTTCCACCTCAGCCTTCTGAACTACAGGCGCACACTACCATGTCTGGCTCATTTTGATTTATTGTAGAGATGAGGTCTCGCCAAGTTGCCCAGGCGGGTCTCAAACCCACAGGCTTAGGCAATCCACTCACCTATTCCTCCCAAAGGTGTGGGATTACAGGCTGAGCCACCAAGCCCAGCTAGGATTTCTTCTATTAAGAGAGATATTTCGTATTGAGGTAGGACTATTGAGTATGAATTTAAATAAAATCATTGGAAGTCTCCCTAGTATTGAAAATCATAAATTAGAAAACATGTAATATGCATCTAGAGTGATCTTTTTTTTTCAGTTGGACTCTCACTCTGTCACCCAGACTAGAGTGCAGTGGCTGTTCCCAGCCACTGCATCCTCGACCTGCTGGGCTCGGGCAATCTTTCCACCTCAGCCTTCCGAGTAGCTGGAATTATAGGCATGTGCTTCCATGCCCAGTTGATTTTTTGATTTATTGTAGAGATGAGGTCTCACTGCCTAAGTGGGTCTCAAACCCACAGGCTCAGGCAATCCACTCACCTCAGTCTCCCAAAGGCACGTGATTACTGGCTGAGCCACCGAGCCCGGCTCAGAGTGTTCTTAAAATTTCTCAAACAGAAACAAAATCACTGCTTACATACTTCCAACCATAATGAAAAGAAACCATAAAAAATAGTTTGACATGAATTTCCAAATAAATAAGAAAATACTTGCATGTCTCCAATGCATCAGAAAGGTTATCAGAGCATGCTGTTCCTAACAAAGTATTAAGTGGACTTTGATTTCCTCTGTGAACTTGAAAGATCATTGAAGAAGCACAGTGTTTGGAGAATTTTCCGAACATGGAATAACAGATGTCCCTTCGTGACAGGAAGAGAAAGAATCCCAGGTTTCATAGAAACCATTTCCCCTGGAGCAGACCACCTTCCCAAACCACATTTCAAGCTCTGATTCCTCAACCTGTGTCATCTGCTTCATTCACTCCCACCTACCTGGAAGTTTGGCTAATGTGTCATGTCTCTTCACATCCCAGGGCTCTTTCCTTTGCTCCAGACATGTAATAAGGTGTGGCTTAGAGACAGCAAGTCCTGTTTAATTAGAAAAAAGTAACATGACTCTTGCTAAGGTTTTTAGATTACAAACCTAGTATTTGATCAGTAGAGAACACATTATACAAGATTCTAGAAAATTAACCCCAAAATACGGTTTCCCAATAAAACCTTTAGAACATTTAGAAAGAATTTTCAATTTATCGGTTTCTTTTTATTCCAAGTTGGAAACTCACTCTGTCACCCAGGCTGGAGTGCAGGGGAAAGCTCATAGCTACCCCAGTGCTCACCTGTTGGGCTCAGGTAATTCTTCTCCCTCAGCCTACCAAGTAACCAGTACTATAGGTGTGCATTACCACTTCCAGATAATTTTTTGATTTAGTGTAGAGAAGGGGTCTTGCCAAGTTGCCCAGGCTATTCTTGAACTCATGGGCTCTGGCAGTCCTGTCAACGAAGTCTCTTAAACTACTGGCATTACATGGCTGAGCCACCATGCCTGGCCTTAAATTTGTGAGTTCTTAGTTCAGTACTAGTGAGTCAATAACTTATGGTAGCAATTGGAATCAGATGTGGGCAATGATCAATGTCACTAAATTTCTGGTCTTACCAATAATATAGCTAGAAGGACACTGGCCAGTTTAAAATAGAGAAGGCTTCATGTCAAAATGAAACATCATTAATTTTTATTTTCTATGTTAACATATTACCAGCTTTTCATTGATAGTAGGAATCTGAAACTCATTCATGCAAAGCAGAAATTGCCAAAAAACATTCTACAAAGAAAGGACATAAAATCCTTAGTATGAAATAGGGATTGTGTTTTGAAAGTTGGCTCACCTAGAAAAACCAGGTTTCTATGGTTCTCTAACATCACAGTCCTGTACAGTATTCGCTGAGGGGAGTCTAGGTATTCCCACTCCTCTGAAGAGAATTCTATGGCCACATCCTTGAATGACAACAACCCCTGAAAGCAACAAAAACACATATTTACCAAGTCACCATGGCCTCTATGTAAAGCAAGAGTGAAAAGAACAGGGTCCAGCTGACAAGACAACTATGATTATGCAACAAAAAAAATCATAATACAGAAATATTCTCTAATGAATTAAGTGTGGGGAAAAAAGGATGAAATAAAATCTACTCAGTCAGTGTAGACTCTCTATTTTGTGAGTGAAAGAGCATAAAATGGACACACACGCATGTACATTTTAAATTCCTGATTATATCACACAGATTACATTACATATACTGCTCCTACTAAGTCAGAAGATCCATGTCAAGTTTTAATTTGTACCACAATGAATTCAATATCTTGTTAAAATGCAAATTCTGATTCAGAAGACATAGATTTAACCTGTGATTCTGTGCTTTTTTGTTCAGTTCGTGTATCTCATTCTTTTCTTTTCTTATTTTTGAGTTGGAGTCTCACTGTCATGCAGACTGGAGTGTAGTGGCTGCTCCCGGCCACTGCAGTCTTGACCTGCTGGGCTTTGGTGATCCTTCCACCTCAGTCTTCCAAGTAGCTGGAACTGA
>NW_006966657.1:0-7848 GCF_000164805.1 Carlito syrichta
TATTTTTATTCCTTTCCCTTCCTCCCCACCCTCAGACCCACATGGTAACTTCAAATACCCTCTCTGAAACTGCCCTGTGATATAAACCCATCAGGTTATTTCAAGGTTTAGACCCACTCATTAACCCTCTCCCTTATATGTCTTCTTCTCTTTCTCTGTCTCACTCTCCTTTTTCCTGAAATTTGCTTTCCTGAAACTACACTTCCCTGGATCTTCTGGTTTTTTAGAGAAGTCAAAATAATAGAAGAGCAAAAGATAGTGTTGCTCTCTGATTCATCAACTTTGAGAAGATGGTGGGATTTCAGGAACATTTTGGAAGGTGAATTTTGTTGGACAGTGGAAGGAGGATTTGGTACTCATCTGTGAATCTTGTATAAGTTCAATAGTACCTGTCTTACCTCTGTCATCTGACTGTCATGAGGCCCACATGAGGGAACTTATGGGAAAGAGCTTGCAAATGGTTTCCCTCTATACTTGTGTACAGTGCAGCAAATACATGCTTTTTAAAAATATATATGTTCAGCAAACCTCTAGGCAATGGCAATTCCTGCCACCCTCCATCCAAATATTTATCCTGAAACAGAGTAAAATATCATTCCGTGTCTGAACACATTTTATTGGTTCCAGGATGAACTGTTGGCTCCAAATAGCAATTAAAATCTTTCTTCAGGTATTGGGGGTTGGGTCAAAGGCAGTCTTCCTTTGGACACTTAGATTCAAGATTTCAAACCCAGAAAATGTTGGCCCTTGTTTCATCATGTAGCTAAAAAAAAGTAGAAGCTAGTCTGCAACAAGAGAAGAATAAAGCAGTCATGTAGAAAACCTTTTCTATTGTTGACAGAAACAGAAGACTTGTTTTATTGACAACCATCAATTACTTTGATATTCCTAGCTAAATCAAGTCACCAGCTAGATTTTCTGTCTTCTCTCTAATAATCAAAATCTATTTAAATGTCAGTATTCCTCTTGCAACTTTCTCTGATATACAATTGTTGTGTTAGAATCTCATTAAAATTTCAAACATGTGTTATAAAACTACCAAAAGAAAGCGAGAAACAACTAGGTTATTTGACAGTGGGCTATTTAATTAGGGATTCAATTCACCTTAGTTATACATCTACAAATTTATGGATATGTTCAACCACCTGCTAGGTGTAATCAATCATAATGGGATTTTCTATATGTATATATAGGTGAATAGTATTTAGAAGGCAGATGTTTAATCCAGTTTTTGTTTGTGTTGTTTTGCTATAACACAGTAGCACAGACTGGGCAATTTATAAAGAAAAAAAGTTTATTGATTTATGGTTCTGGAAGCTGGGGACTCCAAGAGCATGTGACTGGCATCTGTTGAGGGTCATTCATACCAGAAGGCGTCACGTAAACACACAGCACTGTTGGCATTGAAGCTCCCGGTTCCTGGGACCAACCTTATCTTAAGGTTCTATGAAATAGTCTCTTATATTCATGATAAATTCCCCTTTACACTGTCATTTTAATTCCCCAAAGTCCCCTAATATCCATGACATTATTCTAAAAGCACATGTCTTAGACACTGTGCTAAGCTGAATTCAGGCCCTAGGGAAGGTTGGTCTCAGAAAAAATATACATAGCATACCTCCCAAGAAAACCACTTTATACCTGTGCAAGAAAGACTTCTAACTGTTGCCCCAGGAAGCCAAAATGCAATTTATTCATCAGACAAATTTGTGGCTCAGTGAGAAAGTGAATAATTTGATCAGTAAACAGAAGAGACAAGGCAAAACAGAAGGTATGAAAAATTTTGTTCAGGGAAGGAAGTGGCACTGGCTACACCACATATTAGGAAAGCACACTTTGTTTTTTGAATAGAAAATATCATCAGAGAATACACCCTTATTTCCAAGCAACTAAAATATATCAACAAAGCTGAGTCTTATCTCTCATTCTCAGGTACACACCCAGGGTTTAATGCTTCCACGTATATTTGAGTAAGAAATCTTCACTTCTTAGATGCAAGAGAACAACCAGAAGTCTAGGTGAATTTCCATTGAGTTGCATAACACAAAATTATGGTACTTATTCTACAAAAGAACCTAAAAGCTATTTGTGGAGCAGGATGTGTCCACATGAAAAGCCAGATCATAATACATGCCAACACCACTCAAATGACTCTTGAAATTATGTGACAAGTGCCTGAGTATTGCAGACAACAAGGAATTCTTGCTCCAAGGAGGAAGAAGGCATTCTGTTTGAAGAGGTGGAAAAAACTTCAAGGAAGAGGCAGAAATAGAATCAGACTTTAAAGAATGAGTAAGATTTGAAAAGGCATGAGCAAAGGAAAAAGTGAGGAAGATTTGCTGAGAGATAACAAACATTGCTGAGACTCTAAATTACAAGTAGCTTTTAGTATAAGATAAATAAATACTTCTACTTATTTATTGAGAACTGTATTTTATCTATGATCACAGCATGTAATTAGCAAATCTATAGTATGGTGACTGGGACACACTACACATTCAACTATTGTAGGTTTTAGAAATATATAGAAATAAAGTTATTTATTGCTTAAAACACAGGACAGTGCTAAAAGCATCCAATTTAAATACACAGTTTATTGATTTTAAAGGAACCTGGTTTTCACTGAGAATAGTATGGAAATATTGCTTAATTCTATTTTTGCAGTTTTCTTATAGTTGACAAAACTGTCTTAAATCTACACTCATTTTTTCTATCCACACACTAGTCCTTTGGGTTTGCATTTATGTAGTATTGGTTGGAGGTGGGCAGGACTCTTTTGGACAAGAGATAGGCAGAATTAATCCTCACAGTATGCAAATCACACATGACAGTGCAGAAAAGGAGGTGGGGCTCTTGATTCAGCCTGTAATACCAGGACTTTGGGAGGCCAAGGCAAGTGGATTGCCTGAGCCCATGGTTTCGAGACCAGCCCAGGCAACTTGGCAAGACCTCGTCTGTAAAGTAAGTAAAAAATTAATCAGGTGTGGTAGTATGTACCTGTAGTTCCAGCTACTTGAAAGACTGAAGCAGGAGGATTGCCGGAGCCCAGCAGGTCAATGCTGGTGTGACCATGAGTGTGCCACTGCACTTCAGCCTGGGTGACAGAGTGAGACTCCAACTCAAAATGGGGGGGAGGAGGAAATGAGTGTTTAGCTCACAGCATTGGAGTTAGGCTGAGTTAAGGTCTGTAACCTAAACAGGAATTGAGTACACATTATTCACTGAAAGTTCTCCAGCAGGGCTTCCTCCCTCCCATGTTCACCATATCAGGTTTTAAAGATCTTATTCTCTCTCTTCTGCCTTGACAATCTTCCTCTGGGAAAACTTTTCTGTTACTGACAACCATCAATTACCTTGGTATTCCTAGCTAAACCAAGCCACCAGCTAGATGTTTTGTCTTCTTTCTAATAATCAAAATCTATTTAAATGTGAGTGTTCCTTTTGCAACTTTCTTTAGTGTAACATTGTTATATTAGAAGCTCAGTAAAATTGTAAGCATGTGTTATAAAACTACCAAAGAAAAGTGAGAAACAACTAGGTTATTTGACTGTGGGCTATTCAGTTAGGGATTCAACTCACCTTGGTTATACATCTATAACTTCATACATACATTCAATGACCTGTTAGGTGTAATCAATCATGATGGCATTTTCTATATGTATATATAGGTGAATAGCATTTAAAAGGCAGATGTCTTAATCCTTTTTTTTTTTTTTCTGCTATAACACAATACCACCAACTGGATAATTTATGAAGAAAATAAGTTTTTTGGCTTATGGTTCTGGAGGTTGAGGACTCCAAGAGACAACCCTGGCATCTGGTGAGTGTCATCCCATACCAGAAGGCATCACATGACAAGCAATCACACATGAGAGGCACAGAGAGAAATGGAGCTGAACTTAACTTTTTCTGTTAGGAACTCAATCTTGCAATAACTAACCCACTCCCAAGACAACAGCATTAATCCCTTCATGAGGGCAGAACCTAGAACCTTCATGGCCTATTCACCTCTGGAAAGTGCCACCTTTTTTTTGGTTTTGTTTTTAGAAAGCAGGATTTATTAAGAGGAAAGAAAATCTCCCACAGTGGTGGGAGGGTACCTGAAGGGGTTGCCCAGTTCCACCTCTTAATAGTATCACAATGACAATTAAATTTCCAACACATGAACTTTTGAGGGACATGCTCAAACTATAGCAGCAGAGCACCCGATTTATTGGCAAAGGCTTTTATAATCAAAGAGAAAATCAATCTTCAGGCTAATTATTGGGAGGAGTAAATAATCTAAAATATCACTTGAAATTATTAACTTTATATAGAAACACTAAGTTTTGATGCTGGAAGGGAGTTTTGATGCTGGAAGGGACCTTATATGCCCATGAGTACAATTCATCCTTTGTGGTCATCTAAACTATGATTAAACATCTCTGATGACAGGGAGTTCACTATCTTACAAGTGGACCCATTTCACTTTGGCACACCTATGGCTATTAGAAAATCCTTTAATAAATATGTGATCTTGAGAAGCCTAGCCAGATAGTCTCAGTTTTTACACACGTAAAATTGGGATTCAAATTTTTATGTTGGTTAAATAGAACTAAACTCAAGGACAAGATTCATGTCTAGTCACATCACCTTGAACAAAGCACAGCACTGTATATTTGACTAATCCCTTTTATACAAAGATATTACAAATATCTCATGTCATCCACGGGTTCCTTGCCTCTGTGAACAACAATAGCAAAAAAGTCTAATTTGCCTGCAGAATGATTAGGAATCTTTTTGTGCTCTGTTCAATTTAGATGTAGAAAGATTGCTTGGAGACCCTTGAAAATTTTTTTTAACAGGTTGTCATCACTCAGCAGTGTAGATGCAGAAAAAATTTAAACTCTTGAAGTTTAAATAGAAGATCTGCATGAATTCTACAGACCATGAATGACCTGTAGCATATAGTTTTTTGCATAGAATAAAAAATAAGAAGACAGAGAAAAGAAAAGCTATGTTAGATGTAAAATCTGGGTGGTTATATAGATACAATCATAGAGGGCAGGTAATACACATTCATTCCATATTTAGTTTTAAAGTGACAATAAGCCATAGACCTATCAAGTAGCTGAGGAAGAATAACAATTGTAACTATCAAACCCATGGATGTCAAGAATGTCCCAAGTTATTTAAAAGTAGGGATTGCAAACCCAGATGCAAGACAGGTAGCAAAATGAATGTAACAGGCCAGGAGAAAGAAAATAAGAGGGAAGTGAAGATTTTACTGGGGCCTAACTTCTCCTATTGTTCTTCCTTCTTTTTAACTTCTTTGTTAAAACAACTATATTGGTTAATCAGTCATATCTGTTGAAAACTGTTTACAACCTTCAGTTACTCCCTTGTCTTCAAACCTAAAGGGCTACATTCATTTAGAAGGTCATATTTTCTGTTAAACAAAAAAAGAAATAATTTTCTGTTAAAAAAGAAATAATTTTCTGTAAAAAAAATTTTTTTCTGTTAAAAAAAAAAGAAGAATTTATCCAGTGACAGGCTATCAGAATGGTGAGGGATATGGAAGTCATGAGGAGATGTTTAATTTGGTATATATATTAAGAGCACCAACTTTGGAGTTAAAAAGAAAATGTAGGTTTCAGTGCTGGTTTTACCAGTAATAACCAATTTTTCCTCATAAAAGTTACTCAACCTCTTGAAACCTCAGTTTATTCACATATTCAAAGGGAATTGTACTATTTACAAGGTGTTAAAGTAAGATTTAAATGAGATAATATAAAGTAACATTTAAATGAAGGGACTTATTACTATTTGTATATTATAGCATAGTAAAAATTTCATTATTTCAAGGAAAGAAGACCCAGACTTTGTTGAAAGAGCCTACCTTTGAGGTAGGGTGAGTCATTTAAATCTGAGAGAGAGTGGGCCATTATTTCTGAAATGAGTGGAAGAAATACCTTTTACTCCACAAAGAACATGAGGATGAAGCAAGGAATGGAGAGAGAAAGGGAATGGAGGGAGGTTTCAGAACCTGTGCATCTGTTGTGTGATCCTTAATGATAATTTCACCACAAAACCACCATAAACACCTTATACCCAAACTGCTTAGAACCAGTGACATTTCTGGAAACTCCTAAAGAGATTGAGTATTGATATAGGCAACTTATACCAGCAAGCAAGTCAGAGTATGTAAACTGAAGAAAATTTGCAAAATTGTGAAGTTGGATTTTGAATCTGAGGAGACCACAAAACTGAATTTGAGCCACATGTAAGGAGCAGGTGGAATCCATGGGGACAGCTGTATTTCAGCCACTCTGAGAACCATAGGAAAAACTAGACAAGAAAAGATTGCTGGGAGACATGATTTATGTGTTCCAATATTGGAAGGCTGAAGGGGTTGCAATCTGACTTGATCTATATAGATCCACAGGGTAGAAATTAGGGCGATTTGCTGGTGTGCTGAAAGGCTAATTGTATCTTCATAGGAGCAATGCACAAAGTTGGCCAAAAATGAATCAGCAGTCACATCAAGCAGTGTACTTTCTGTCATGGGAAGTGTTAAAGCAGAGGTCTACCTGTTAGAAGTATAGAGAAAGCCAGGCAGGGTGGTGTAATCCTAGTACATTGGGAGGTTGAGGTGAGAGGAATGCCTGAGCCCAGGGGTTCAAGATCAGCCTGTACAACTTGGCAAGACCTTGTCTCTACAATACATCATAAAATTACCCTGGCATGGTGGTGCATACCTGTAGTACCAGCTACATGGAAGGCTGAGGCAGAAGAATTGCCTGAGCACAGCAGGTCAAGGGTGTGGTGGACATGAGCCACCATACTGACTCAAAAATAAAAGTGTGGGGTAAAAGTATTTCTGTCTGAAGCTGACTTGTCACCTAAGTTCCCTTTAATACTTTAGAGTTAATATTAAACACCATGGAGAGAAGGGCAGGGATACAAAATAGAATCTGGAACTTCTTCAACTGGAGGAAATAATATACTCTACTACTGTCTTTTTTTCCATGTGCCCACAGTGTGACAATTTTAATCTGAATCCTCTTGAAATTGATCCTGTTCAGTAATTTCTTTCTAGAGTTAACTATCTCCTCCTCAGAGACTTTACATTAACCATCTCAAAAGGTGAAGAATAAAATTCTAATTTTTGATAGCTTAAAAGATATTTTGTCTTATATTAAGATCGCAACTCCTGCTTTCTTTCATGTTTTTTGCCTGAAAATTTGTTTTCCATTCTCTCTTACTTTGAGTCTGTGAATGTCCTTTTAGGTGAAATGAGTTTCCTGGAGACAACATATTGTTGCATCATGATATTTTATCCAATTTGCCATCCTGTGTCTTTTCAGTGGTGCATTTAGTCTATTCACATTCAGGCTAATTATTGAGATGAGAGATTATCCCTGTCATGAGGTTTTTATAGGATTTGTTGTTGTTGCTGCTGTGTTTGTTTGTTTGTTGTCTCTCTTTTGAATTGGGGGTTAATTTATGTGTGTTTTCAATCTTTTCCCTGCATTCTTGTGAAGGATGTTGTCTTTTTTTGTTCTTTTTTCTGTGTTTAATACTTTCTTAAGTGTCTCTTGTAGAGTGGGTCTGGAGACAGTGCACACTCTTATGGATTGAATGTCTGGGAAGGATTTTAATTCTCAATTGCTGATGAAACTGGGGAGAGGAGAACCTATTCCATAAATGGAGCTGGGAAAACTGACTGACCATAGGCAAAAGATTAAAAAAAGACCCCCACATATCACCATAAACAAAAATAAACTCCAAATGGATCAAAGACCTAAATGTAAAACTTCCAAATTATAAGAAAATTAGAGAATGCAGGAGACACCCTTATGAAAATTG
>NW_006966658.1:0-666 GCF_000164805.1 Carlito syrichta
CAGCTATAATGCTTTTCACTGACAACTGGTTTATGGACTTCAAAATCTCCTTTAAGGTCCAAGGATTATTAATCCAACACAGGATAAATAACAAAATAACCTGGAATTTTCAAGTGTTGTAAAAGTATAACATGCCAATGTTTACCTGTTTTAAGTTCTCAGTTTGGGCTACAATCTAATTACACATCTCTAATGTTTTCAACTTTTCTTTCAACTTTGTCAATATGGATATGCTTCCTTGTTAAAATACAGGTGAAAATGGTTTAGAGAAAAATGTTTCAACATACATTGAAAAATTGAAGGTTTTGGCTTGTTGTGCTTGTAGTGTGCAGGACTACTTTCACTTTCCAGTATTTTTTTTTCTAAAGCAATAGCTTTTTTCCATCATTGTTAGCTTAATAATTTTGTCTATGCTCTCATTTACTATTTTAAATCCAAATTAAATATTTTAAATCAAAATAATTTTTCAGTTAAAGTCCTACTCTTTCTTATTTGTGCCCTTAGAAATAATATTTTTTTACAATTCTCTACAACCCACTTCAGCAAGAAGTGGTTACAGAAGACTTATCTTCACTCTGTTTGCCAGGATAATTAGAATATTTCCAAGAGCAGTAATAGACAAATAAAAGAACAAACTGAGAACCAAAAGCCAGTTTTTATCTTGTT
>NW_006966659.1:0-808 GCF_000164805.1 Carlito syrichta
ATCCCATGTCACACTGACCACCCCGAATTCCTACTCAAGCATGACAGTTGCTAATGCCCGCTGGCCTTCTCAGACTCCACTTTCAGGCAACACCTCACTGCTCACTTCTGGTTTCCACAATGAATGTGGCAGTCAGTTCTCTCAAGGATCCAGAATAAACCCAATGGGAAGAGGCATCCAAGCAAAACCAACCAAATGCAAGGTCCTATTTCCCAATTGGTCTTGTGTGAGGATTCTGTGTAGAACACACACTGACTTCTGAAGACAACAAAGAAGACAAGAGTTAAAAACACAAAGGTGCGCCTTCAGAGGAATGTCAGAGCCTGTGCTGTGTCACTGTGCCTGCTGAGGCCATTCTAAACTGACGCCATTCTGACAGCCACCAGGGTCAGTTTGTCTAGTAGGTGGCACTCCGCACACTGCTGTCATTTTAAGAAGTCCTTCCATGGTATGGGTGTGTCATGAACACAAGTCAGGCAGTTAGGGCTGTTGAGACTGTTGAGAGGATGAGCTCTGGTCTTTTGTCACTTTTGAAGGTCACACTGTTTTTTTGGCTCACACCTCCACATCCCATTGAGTTTAATCCACAGTGTAAAGATCCCATTGATTCTCTCTCTTCTAAACTCAAATCTCTGTCTGCCTTGCCCTCACAAGGACACTAGTGTTTTCATCAGGGTCCAGCTAGATCATGTAGGAGACTCTCCCAATGTTGAGATCTTTAATTTTACCACATTTGTAAAAGTCCTTTTTCCAGTGAAAGAGTCTTTCACAGGTCTCAGGGCACAGCTCCCAGTCAGAATAACTGATC
>NW_006966660.1:0-2915 GCF_000164805.1 Carlito syrichta
TAAGACGGGGTGGCTGGACTTTGCCACTCTGGCCCTCCTCGGGCCTGTCCCGGTCCTGAGGCCTCACCTTCATCTCGCCAAAATGGAATGAGTTCTGGACACCGTGCGCCTGGATCACGCGGAGGCCAGCATCACTGCCTGTGGTCCTCACACCCTTGACGGTGGCTGTGGCAACCGTGTAGCTTGGCGAAAACCAGCTGAAGTTCCCACTGTCGCCATGGGCCTAGGGAGGAAGAAACATCATGGGACCCATGCAATACAAAACCGCTGCATCAGAATAGCTGACTTCAGGTTCAGCATCGCATTTGAAGAGGAACAAAATCTGGCCTCCAGGTGTAGGACTCCCCGGCATGGTGCCTCCAATTATTCCTGGGGCACAAGTACCGTGGCCCAGACACAGGTGTGTGGTGCTTTGGCACTATTCTCTATACCATGGGGGCTAGACACTCACCATTTTTGGTAGTGGGCATCAAGGAGCTCAGAGAAAATATAAAAACTGCAAACCACAAGATTCCTTGCTATTTTTTTACACCCCTGCTGGACATAGTTACCAGGGGAGCAAGGGAGAGTTCCACACTAGAGATCATGTTGCAGAAACTCTGGGTAAGCACCAGTCAGGAGACACAGAGGCCATGGTTAGGGCCACTCCACAATCGCTGGGCCCCAGAAGACACAGCTCATGACTGGCATGAGATTTAAGAAACAGCACAATAGCCGGGCTCGGTGGCTCAGCCTGTATTCCCACACCTTTGGGAGGCTGAGGTGAGTGGATTGCCTGAGCCCGTGGGTTCGTGACCCACCTGGGCAGCGAGACCTCATCTCTACAATAAAATTTTTTAAAAAAATTAGCCAGACGTGGTAGTGCACGCCTGTAATTCTGGCTACTCGGAAGGCTGAGGCAGAAGGATCGACGGAGCCCAGCAGGCTGAAGCTGCGGTGGCTGGGAGCGGCCACTGCACTCCAGTCTGGGCGACTGAGTGGGACTCCAACTCAAAAAAAAAAAAAAACCCAAAAAAGAAACAGCACATTGAAGAATCTGTAGTATGCAAAAAGTATGGCCACATCATGGCCAGGTATCTAATACTGAGTTATAGGAAAGCGCAGCAGGAGGCACCACAATTCAAGTGCAGTGCTGAATTCTAGACATTGTGCCAGGCCTCAGCCATTCCCCAAAGTTCAGTGAGTGTTTTATGCCCACTTAAAGGGGAAGGAGTCAAAGTGGGCTGGCTTTTCCAATGGTGGGAAACCCCACAGAGGACCAGGAACCAGAGTAGGAGACCACCAGAATAGACACTACACCTGCCGGTTCCCAACACAGCCTGCAGACAATGTCCGCTAAATCCAGCACAGACCCCTAGTATGGTCCTATTTCCTCCTTTTTTACTCATGACATCAGCAGAAGTTGGGGGGAGGCAGAAAGAGACAGCTGTCCTCAGGGAACAACTTGGAAAGCCAACTTCCTCCATGCTAGGTGGCCGGAGAGGGTGATTTCTATCTCTTTCTGAAAGAGGATTCAAGGAGAACACATTGATGACTCTAGTATGACAAAGTATGACCATATCAAGGCCACCTGCCTAATCTAGAGGTACCGGAAGTCACAGGGGAGGCCACCACCATTCGAGTGCAGCACCTGTTTTCGAGGTGCCCTGCCGGTCCTCACCCATGCCCAAAGGTTCAGTCCATATTTGGTGTCTGCTCCAAGGGAAAGCAGCCAAAGTGGGTTGACCTTTCCAGTGGCGAGAAAGCCTGAGGAGGACCAGACGTCAGAGCAGAAGACCGCCAGGATAGACATTGTGCCTGCCGGTCCCCAACCAGCGGGAAGACAACCCTCACTAACTCCAGCACAGCCTCCTAGGGTGGCCCTGCGGCCTCCTTTTTCATCCACGACTCTGGCAGACGTTGGGGAGGGGGCAGGAGGAGACAGCTGTCCCCAGGGAACATCTTGGACAGCCAGCACCATCCATGCTGGGTGACCAGAGGGTGAACACTGCCTCTTTGAAGAGAGACATGCCCTGCAGGCACCATGCAGAGGTACTCCAAGTTCATTTTCAGAACATCTGGCTGCCTTTTAGCCTCAAAGATGTGCAATTTCTGGAAAAATAATCGGTGCCAGTGAATCCCTCAGACACCTGAGGCCAAGCCAGAAACTAAGTATGTGGGGCTTGGTTCAGGTGTGGATCCTCAGACAGGCTGAGCTTGGTGGGGAGCTTCTAAGTGAGCCAGACATCTTGGGGGTTCAAAGGGAGAGGTCGTGGCAAGAGACGCAGTCCAGGAGGATGGAGTGGGTGGCAGGAAGGTGGCTTTCGTGAGGCAAATTCCAGCTTCCCAAGAGCTTGGTGTTTCCCCATAGGCCACAGAACCTGTCGATGCAGACAGCCTCAGGGAGCAACCTCACGGGGTTCCACACAACCTGAGAATGTCTAGGAAGGCCAGGCTCTCATGCGTGGCCAGAACACATGAGATGTACATCTTCAACCTGCAGTGAGCTTGTTCTCTAGGACTGGTGGTCAGGGAAGGTCCTGGAGTCTGATCAGTAAGAGAAGATTCTTTTTCAGCCCAAGAGAGCAGGGCCAGGGGAAGCTAGAAGTAGGTGGGGACAGGGTGGTAGAGTATGGTTCCGCTTTGCTGCCTAGTGTGAATTTCCTTCTGCTTAACGGTGCATTGGGTGGTCACCTCATGCTGGTGTCCTTAAAACCCATGCCCAGCTCTTACCCCTTTCAGGGCAAGTCCCAGGTCCTTAGTAGACTGAGCATGCCCACCTGCCCTTTTCATTAATGCACCCCATGACTCATTCCTGGGAATATGCCTATCTTTCAGAGACCAGCCTTGGCTGGGGCTGCTCCCTGAAGAGAGGGGAAAGAAAGGAGCCAGGTAGAGGGGAAAGAAGTTAGTATTGTTTGTTAGTATTCTTGGCC
>NW_006966661.1:0-829 GCF_000164805.1 Carlito syrichta
AAGGTCAAAAGATCAGCTAACTAGTTGTTTGCTCACCAGCTGACTTTAAGTCAGCTCACCGCTCAACTCACTCGCCAGGCAACTAGTTATAGCAGAACACGTGTAGGCTCATTAGCTGACCGAATAGTTAATTCAGCTGACCAGTCGGCTCACTCACCAGCTTACTAGTTAAATCAGTTCACCTGTTGGCTCACTCTCCAGCCAACTAGTTAAGTCAGTTAAATGGTCAGCCTAAGCCGGCACACTAATTAACAGCCAACCAATCGTCCAGCTAGTGGGCCAACTTGTCAGCTGACAAGTTAGATCAGTTAATTAGTCGGCAGACTAGTTAGGTCAGCTGAGTAGTCGGCCAACTTGTCAGCCGATAAATTAGGTCAGCAAACAAGCCAGCCAACTACTTAACCGAGTTAAATAGGGGACCAACTGGTCAGTCAAATAGTTAACCCAGGTAAATAGTTGGCCGACTAGTCAGTCAGCTGGTTAACCCAGCTACCAAGTCAGCCAAGTAGTCAGCCAACGTGTTATACCAGATAACTAGTCAGCTGACTCATCAGCCTACAAGTTGTCACCTAGCTAACTCATTAACCAACTAGTAATGTCAGCTATCTAACTTGTTTACCAACTAGTCAAAACAGTTATATAACTCATTAACTAACTTGTTAAGTCAGCTAGTTATCTGAATAGCCAACTAGTTGTCAGCTAGCTAAGTCAGCTGGCTAACTAGCTAGCTAACTATGTCAGCTAGTTAAGTCAGAGAGCTCACTAGTTAGCTAACTATTTAATTCAGATACTTAACCTTCTACCTAAATAGATAGCTAATTAGTTAAGT
>NW_006966662.1:0-917 GCF_000164805.1 Carlito syrichta
TTATATAAGGCTGTTTTATTTACTTTAAAAATCTGTGATGCAGTATAGCCCATCTTCATCAGGGTTCTTAGCTAGATCTTCTGGATAACTTGCTGCAGTTTTTACATCAAGATATGCTGCCTCACCTTGCACTTTTATGTTATAGTGATGGTTTATTTCCTTAAATCTCATTAACCTAAATCTGCTAACTTCCAGGTTTTCTTCTGCTGTTTCTTTACCTCTCTCCATCTTCAAGGAATGTAAGAGAGTTAGGGCCTTTTTCTAGATTTGGCTTGGACTTATAGAAATGATGTGGCTGCTTTATTCTACATGAACTACAAAATATTTCTCCATATCAGCAATAGTCTATTTGGCTTCTTATCACTTATGTGTTCAAGAGATAACACTTTTAATTTCCTTCAATAACTTTTCTGTTGCATAATCAACTTGGTTAACTGGCACAAGACTTTCATTTTACTTCTATCTTGACTTTTGACATGCCTTCCTCCCTAAACTTTATTATTTCTAACTTTTGTTGTGTTCTAGGGAATAGAGAGGCCTGAGGAGAGACAGAAATATTGGGTAGCTAAAGCACATATAACATTGATTAAGTTTGCCATCTTATTTGTGTCAAATAAGTTTGTGGTGCTCCAAAAGAATTACAATAGTAACATCAAAAATCACCGATCATAGATCATTAAGACAGATATCAAAATTAAGAAGTTTGAAATATTGTGAATGTTAAAGTGCCACAAAGACATGATACAAAGTGACCAAGAGCTGTTATAGATGCTAGGAGTAGTGTTGCCACAAACCTTGTCAATGTGTTGAAAATAAATAAATAAATGAAAAGCAGAATCCATGAAGTATAATAAAATGAAGCACAGAAATACTAGGTCTGTCTTATTAGTTTATGCTTTGGGGAACACACTGTATAA
>NW_006966663.1:0-791 GCF_000164805.1 Carlito syrichta
CAGCTGGCTAGTCAGCTGGCCAGCCAAATAGCTAGCCAGCTACTTAAGTCATCTAGTTAGCCAGCTAGCTAGTTAAGTTAGTTAACAAGTCAGCTAACTATTCAGCTAGCTAGTTAAGTCAGCTAGCTAGTCACGTCTCTAGTCAGCTAGCTAGTTAAGTCAGCTAGCTAGTCAGCTAGATAGTTATGTCAGCTAGCCAGTTATCTAGTCAGTTAGCTAGCTAGTTAAGTCAGCTAGCTAGACAGCTAGATAGCTTGTTTGCTGGCCTGCAATGTCAGCTTTATAGCCAGCTAGCTATTGTGCTAGCTTATAAAGTCAGCTAGCAAATCAGCTAGTTACTTAGCTAACTAGTCTGCTAGCAACTCAGCTAGCTGCTCAGCTAACTATTGGGCTCACTCGATTTCCATCAGTTCAGCTAACTAGTCATCTTGCTCACCTGCCACCTGGTAAGCAAACTAGTATGCTCAATCGCCAGCCAACAGGTCACCTATCTTTTCAGCTCGCTTGCAGGCCAACAGTTCAGTTAACTAGTCAGATTCCTCACCAGCTGACTAGTTAACTCAGCTCACTGGTCGACTCACTCGATGGTTGACTAGGTAGGTCTGACCAGTCGGCCCACTAGCCAGCTGACAAAATTCAGCTGATCAGTGAGCTCATTCACCGGTGAACTAGTTAATTCGGCTGACCAGTCAACTCACTTGATGGCAGACTAGTTAAATCAGCTGACCAGTGGCTCATGCCATCTGACTGGATAAGTCAGCTGAATAGTCGACTCACTCGCCAGCTGAATA
>NW_006966664.1:0-897 GCF_000164805.1 Carlito syrichta
ATAGTCAGTCAAGGCAAGGAGTTGGAGCAGGGTCTGTTACTTTATTTAGGAAGGACATAAAACCCAGAAGATGAGGGGTCGGTGTCTTAAAGACCACTCTTGCATCGTGTGTGCTTTTTTTGGATGTTTATCCACGCTGGGGGGCAGAGGGTGATGGAGATTAAGAGGTGGCTTAGACCTGCGGCCATTTGGAAGATGAGAAGAGTCCTGAAAAGTGGTGAATTATCTTTTTCCTTGGTTCACAGTCTCCTTGTTCCTTTATTTAACAAAGCAGAGTTATTGCCCATACTCCGACTTTTCCAGAGTTAGTCTGGACAGCTGCATACTTATGCCTACTTTATGTTGCCAGCATCTCAAAATTATTTTAGGTGTGTGCAAGCACGCAACTGGCTAGATATCCCCCCCAGTCTAAAACAGAGTTGTGTCAGACATTTGACAGTTTACTGTCCCATTTGTTGTTGATTAACACTAAGCGTTGTTTTTTTTTTTTTTTTTTTGATTTGGAATTTCTCTCACCTAGGCTGGAGTGCAATAGCAATCTCATGGCGACCACAGCCTCGACTGCTGGGTTCAGGTGATCCTTCTGCCTCTGCCTTCCAAGTACCTGGAACTACAGGCACATGCCACCACGCTGGCCTAATTTTTTGATTTATTGTAGAGATGGTGCCTTGCCAAGTTTTCCAATCTGGTCTCAAGCCCATGGGCCCAGGCAATCCTCTCACATTGGCCTCCAAAAATGCAGGAATTATAGACGTGAGCAACCACACCCAGCCCATTTTTGTTTTTTAAAATGAGTAATTTTCAAGAAATCAACTTTAGATTGGCAACTGGTTTCTGTGCACATTTAGACACGTCACTGTTGTTGAAAGGGAAAAGGCAGAAATGATTTCTGTCTCT
>NW_006966665.1:0-3564 GCF_000164805.1 Carlito syrichta
AATACCACATCAAAGCAGGGGCATGCTTTGGGGTTTTATGCTTGGGTGAACCTCCCACGTGCGGGGGGGCAGGGACGAAGGACTGAGTTCAGAAGGTTTGCAGGAGAATGGATTCCTTTCTTTCTTTCTTTCTTTCTTTCTTTCTTTCTTTCTTTCTTTCTTTCTTTCTTTCTTTCTTTCTTTCTTTGCTTCTTTCTTTCTTGTTTTGTTTTTGAGTTGGAGTCTCACTCAGTCACCCCGACTGGAGTGCAGTAGCCACTCCTGGCCACCACAGTGTTGACTTTCAGGGCACCTGCAATCCTTCCACCTCAGTCTTCCAGAAAACAGGAACTACAGGCACGCACTACCACACCTGGCTAATTTTTTTGACTGTAGAGATGAGGTCTCGCCAAGTTGCCCAGGCAGGTCTCGAACCCGTGGGCTCATACAATTCACTCACCTCGGCCTCCCAAAGTGTGGGATTACAGACTGAGGCATTGAGTCCGGCTTCTTTCTGTCTTTTCTTCCCTTATTAGGTTGCCCAGGCTGCTCTCAAACAGCACAAATTGGGCCATCCTCTTGGCCTTGGTCTCCCAAGCTGCTGTGATCACAGGCTTTCTATTTGGTCAGCATCCTTGTCTTCCTGCCTGGTCTTTAACTCAGGGTCGGAGGTGCACCCCCTGCCAAGGCTTGCCCTCACCCAAGGTTTTCTAGATTTTTCTTGGGGTCGGGGTGTGGGCTAGCTATGGTGTCCAGCCTGGTCTTGAGCTCCCAAAATCCAGCCATCTTTCCGTCTCGGTCTACCCGAGTGCCAAGGAAACAGGCATGAGATGCTCGGGCGTCCCCTCTTCCCGAAGTTTTGATAGTCATGCAATCCCTTTCCCAGAGGCAGCCCCTGGGAGGATCAAGCAGGACCACCCTGGGCTGGCAGAGGTGTGGGCGATCTGGCAGAGACACACCTCTATCCCAGGGAGAGCACAGCAGGTGTCTCCCACTGCCCATTCTGGGATAGTGGGATGTCAGAAGGGAGTGGTACTCACAGTGGGTCCCCAAGAGTGGTGTGGAGGCTGGGAGCAGGGACTCATGCTTGTCATCCTGGGACTCTTGTACACCGAGGCAAGAGGATGTCCTGAGCCCCCAGGTTTGAGACCAGCCCGGGGAACTTGGCAAAACCTCATCTCTACAACAAGCCACAAAAATGAGCTGAGCATGGTGGCACACGTCTGTTATTCTGGTCACTCAGGAAACCATGGCAGGTGCATCACCAGAGAACAGCTGGTGGAGGTTGCTGTGGGTGAGCATGGGAATCTGCACCCTGGCCTGGGTGACAGAGTGGGACTCTGACTCAGAATAATAATACCAACCACCACCACCACCACTACAACCCCAGGCCGGGCTCAGGGGCTCAGCTTGGCATCCTTACCCTTTGGAGCCCCAGGTGAATGAATGGCCTGAGCCTGCAGGTTCAACAACAGCCCCAGACATGGGGTGAGACATTGTCTCAGTCACCAAAAATAAATCCAAACATTAGCCCGGCCTGGGGTCAGAGTTCTGTGGTTCCGGCCACTCGGGAGTCCAAGGTGGGAGGATTGCCTGAGCCCAGCAAGTAGATCCTGCAATGGCCATGAGCATGACCCTGAACTCCGGCCTTGGTGAAAGAGAGGGATTCAGAATCCAAATAATAATAATCACCACCACCACCACCACCAGCAGCCCTGCCATACTGCATGAGGAGTCACCCTCAGGGATGGGAGAAGAAAAGGCACTTTGCAGTTCGTCATTCATGGGAGTTTTCAAAGGTGGCCACCAGGCATGTCAATCCTGTGCCTTCCGCCATGTGCCCCAGAAGGCCTGTGTCCACCCTCCACACTCATACTCCACAGCAAAGATGTGTGCAAGCTCACGGAAAAGATGTCCCCAATTTAGGTTGACCATAAGGAACAGAACAATTGAGGTGATCTGGCAATGCCGTGGCCAGCCCAGGTTCCAGTTGTTCTGTCTGCAACCTTTGAGTGAGGAAACAGCCCTTTCCTGTCCCAATCACTCCATTGTCCCCTGCCTAAGTGGACCTTTCCCTGGGGAGCTGTGAACATCTGTTTTGATGCACGTGGGAGGCATCTTATTTGCCGCCGGAGTCTCCATCAGCTGGGCTGGGGCACGGCAGCACAATTGTAGCTCCCGGAACCTCGACCTGTGGGACTCAGGTGATCCTCTCGCATTGGCTCGTGAGCAGCTGGGACTCCGGGGGCCACCACACCTGACACATTTTGGGGACACTCACGGAGATGAGGACTAACCACCTTACTGGTCTGGTCTCTGACACCTGGTTTCAGGCAGCCTCCCACCTCGGCCTCCCAGGGTACAGGGCTGATGGACGTGAGCCACACTGTTTGATGGATGTGAGCCACACTGTCAGACCTGAACTAGCATGTTCTGTTGGAGGGGGCATCACCAAGTAACACCCCATGATCGAGGCCACTTTATCACATGTAGTCGGGACCATGGGTGCCACCACAGCCAACTCCAGTGTTTGCATTCCAGGGATTAATCAGTTCTCCCTACATGGCTCAGGCTAGGCTAGAATTCCCAGACTCCAGAGTTTACCCAACTCGGACTCCAAAAGCCACAGCCCATTTGTCAGCCAATCCACTGTATTTCTGGAACTCTAGGCCCAAAGCTGGGCCTCTTTCCAAATGATCTGTGTCTGTTCATGATGATCCCAACTCCACACACAAATGGATGCTCTTCTTTTTTTTTCTTTTATCCTTTTTTCTTTGAGTCAGAGTCTTACTCCATCATCCAGGCTGGAGTTTCCATGGCCTTCTGAGAAGCCCCAATGATAGGTGTGTGTCACCATCCCTGGTTCATTTGGGGTAGAGGGTAGAGGCAAAATCTCGCCGAGGTGCCCAGGCATGTCTTGACCACGGAGGTGGGCTTGGGCCAGCCACTGGCATTGGCATGTCTGGGCTTGTCTGAGCTTGGGCCAGCCACTGGCATTGGCCTCCCAAAGTGCTGGGATGACGAGGCTGAACCCCCGAGCCTGGCCTCGATTTTTCATCAAAAAAGAAGCAGAAGGCCTGGTGTGGCGGCACATGCCTGGAATCTCAGTGCTCTGGGTAGCTGAGGCTGGTGGATGGCTGGAGTCCAGGAGCCCAATGCAAGACCAGACCAAACAGGGATACCCCATTTCAGCACCCTTCCAAATAGGGGATCTGGGGTCGAGGTGCCCATCATCCCAACCACTCCATTGGCTGAGGTGGGAGGAACACCAGAGCCCACAATTTCAAGGCTGATGGTGAACAATGGTCAAGTCTGCCAGCCCCAACCTGGGACACAGAGCCAGACCCTGTCTACATAAACATCAGAATAGTACACAGATTTTCAAGTGCATGTTGTGTGTTCACAGGGAGACTGGCTTTAGAGCCAGGAAAAATGGGATTCGGGGGGGCAGAAATTTCCCTAGGTGAGGACTGTGTCCCTGGCCTTTCTCGGTGAAAGGTCCTCATTGCTGAGTCTGAGGGTTGGCCTGCCTGGGTTACATTTCTCACCTCAGAAAGAAGAGCCGGTAGGCATCTGGCCAGGGAG
>NW_006966666.1:0-3595 GCF_000164805.1 Carlito syrichta
GGGTTAGACATAAGGCTTTTTAGAAACACAAGTTTATAGTAAGTTCATTATGAATTCATTATAAGTTCTAACACTTATCTAGGAGTATGTAGGTGATTTATAACACTGTTTTCACTGACTTAGGATAAAGATTAATTTAATAGTTAAAATTCTAAGTTAACATTTATAGAGTAGGTTTTCACTGAACTCATAATATAATAATCAGACACTTTTATGACAGATCAGCTAAAACAGAAAGCAACCTTGAGGGGCCTGGGAAACATTACTAAAAGCTTCTTTTGAGTTCTCTTTAGAAACAAGCACTGCAAGATAAGAGAAAAGTAACGAGGACATCTGGACAAGGGAGGCGATCACAGGACTCTGAAGAACATAAGAGCCTAAGATGAGAATATTCCTGACACATAAAGAAATATACACTTAAAGAAACTTTCTTGAAACATTTCAAGAACTATAATTTGGGACATTGGACTGAGAGTGTCATTGTTGGCTTTATGAATAAGACGTTGTCTAAATGCCTATGAGAATCTTGATTTGTTTGCTACTAAAGCCTATGGGAATCTTGGTTTGTTCGCTACTAAGACCACTAGCTGGTAACTTTTAAAGATATGCATGTGAAAGAATTTTCTTTGTCTTGCCCCTTCAAAAATGGTATAAAAGCTCTGTATTAACTAGCATAAAATGGTCATCTGTTCAGGAAGCAGGTGTTTGGTATATGATCGTCGTCGCCTATCCGTCTCTCCTTCAACACTTCCCATGACCCTTGCGGGGCAGGTCCCCGCAAAGAACTATGCCTGATTCCATCTTTCTTGATTGCCTGGAATATCAGCTCCTCTTTGCATATTTTGTGGAATTCTGCTGGAAAGCCATCTGGTCAGGGCTTTTTTTTCTTGTAGGTAGTTTTCTTATGACATAGTTGATTTCCTGTGTTGTAATTGGTCTATTTAGGGTCTCGGATTCTTCTTGTTTCAACCTGGGGAGGTTGTATGATGTAAGAAAGTCCTCTATTTCTTTTAGGTTTTTGGGTTTGTTTTCATACAGGTGTACACAGTAGTCTCTGATAATCTTTTGTATTTCTTCAGGGTCAATTGTGATGTGATCTTTTGCATTGCTGATTGTTTATTTGGACTTTTACTCTCTTTTTATTGGTCAGTCTAGTTAGGATTCCATCAATCTTGTTTATCCTTTCAAAAAACCAGCTTTTTGTTTCATTGATTTTTTTTTTTGTATTATATTTTTGTCTTCTGTGTCCCGAATTTGGTCTTCTATTTTGGCGATCTGGGTTCTTCTGCTGAAGTTAGAGTTTTAGTGGTCTTGCTTTTCCAGCTTCTTTAGGTGATTTGTTAGACTGTTAACTTGTTAACTTTCCATTTTCTTGATGTGTGTTCATAGCGATATTAATTCTCTTATTACAGCTTTCATGGCATTCCAGAGATTTTGGTAAGATGTTTCTTGGTTTTCATTTGTTTCCAGGTGTCCTTTAATCTCTGTTTTGATTTCCATGTTGACCTAGGAGTTATTTAGCATCATGGTGTTTAGTGTCCATGTCTTTGTGGGTTTGGAGGATACTTTGCTGGTGGTGATATTTATTGTTACTCCACTGTGGTCTGAGAAGTGTATGGTAGTATGTCAATCTTATAGAATTTGTTTATGCTTGATTTATGGCCAAGAATGTGGTCAATCTTAAATCACGTTCCATGTGGTGATGAGTAGAATGTGTATTCCATGGTTGTTGTGTGCGGTGTTTGATAGGTATCAATTAAGTCCATTTGACCAAGTGTCACGTTGAGGTTCTGGATATTCTTATTGATTTTTTGTCTTAATGATCTGTCTAGGGTTGTTAGTGAGGTGTTTAAGTCCCCAGCTATGAGAGCACAGGGCTGGTTCAACATCCACAAGACCATAAATGCAATCACATACATCAACAGATATAAAGACAAAAAACCACATGATTATATCATTAGTTGCGGAAAAAACTTTTGATAAAATCTAGCACCTCTTCTTGATGAAAACCCTTGAACATCTAGGCATAGATGGAACATACCTCAAAATAGTAAGAGCCATCTATGAGAAACCCACAGCCATTATACTGCTAAACAGACAGAAATTGGAACCATTTCCTCTGAAAACCAGAACAAGACAAGGATGCCCACTCTCACCCCTCCTGTTCAACATAATGTTGGAAGTCTTATCTAGAGCAATCAGACAAGAGAAGGAAATCAGGGATATCCAAACAGGAGAAGAGGAAGTTAAGTTATCCCTCTTTGCAGACAACATGATTCTAATCCTCAAAAATCCAAAAGAATCTGTCAAAAACTCCTTACACTGATGAAGAACTTTGGCAAAGTCTCAAAGTATAAATATAAATGTAGAAAAGATAGTCACATTTGTATACACCAATAATAAACAAACAGAAACCCAAATAAAAAGCACAAATCCATTCACAATAGTCATTAAAAAAATGAAATACCTTGGCATCTTCCCAACCAGAGAAATGAAAAATCTGTACAACTAAAACCACAAAACACTACTCAGAGAAATAAAAGATGACACAAACAAATGGAAAAATATTCCATGCTCATAGATTGGAAAAATCAGCATTGTTAAGATGTCCACTCTACCCAAGGCAATGTACAGATTTAATGCAATATACACTAAATTACCAGCAGCACTCTTCTCAGACCTGGAAATGGCAATACAGGAATTCATATGGAAACATAAACAACCATGAATAGCTAAAACAATCTTCACCAAAATTAAAAATAAATAAATAAATAAAAACAGAGTAGGAGGGAAATCACACTCCCAAACTTTAAATTTTATTATAAAGCAACAATAAGCAAAACAGCCTGGTATTGCTACTAGAATAGGCATATAGACCAATGGAACAGGACAAAGATTCGAGAAGCAGAACCTCAATTTCTTAACCAACTCATCCTTTTCCACCGGGGAGAGGAGAACCTAATGAGTAAAGGGAGCTGGGAAAACTGACTGATCATGTGCAGAAGATTTAAACAAGACTCCTGCCTATCCTCATACACAAAAGTCAGCTGTAAATGGATCAAAGACCTAAATGTAAAACCTCAAACTATAAGAACCTTAGAAAATGCAGGAGTTACCCTTATGGAAATTGGAACTGGCAAGCAGTTCCTGACCAAAACCCCAAGTGCCCATGCGATAAGAGATGAGATAGACAAGTGGGACCTCATCAAATTGAAAAGCTTCTGCAAAGCTAAAGAAACCATCAAGAAAGCAGGGGAACAGTCCATGGACTTGGCAAAAATATTTGCCAACTGGGTACATGACAAAGGCCTAACATCTAGGATCCATAAGTCACTCAAACGTGTCAAAAAGAAATGAACAAACAGCCCCATTACAAAGTGGACAAAAGATATGAATGGGCACTTCTCAAAAGAAGACATAGAAGCAGCCAACAGATGCATTTAAAAATGCTCAGCTTCACTAGTCATCAAAGAAATGCAAATTAAAACCACACTGACCATCATCAATAACTCACAAAACAACAGATGCTGGAGAGGATGTGGGGGGCAGGGAGCACTTTTACACAGTTGGGGTGGAGTGTAAACTAGTACGAACT
>NW_006966667.1:0-682 GCF_000164805.1 Carlito syrichta
CAGCAAAAGAAAATGAAGAGGGAGGTATTACACTCTCAGACTTTAAACTTTATTTTAAAGGTACAATAACTTGGAAGTCTGAGGCGGAAGGATTGCTGGAGCCCAGCAGGTCGAGGCTGCAGTGGCCAGGAACAGCCACTGCACTCCAGTCTGGGTGACAAAGTGAGACTCCAACTCAAAAAAAAAAAAAAAGAAAACAATCAAAACAGCTTGGTATTGGTACAAGACCAGCCATATAGACCAATGAAATATTATTGAGATTCCAGAAGAAAGACCTCAATTTCTCAACCAACTCACCTTCAAGAAAGCCTCCACCACCTACCACTGGGAAGACAAGAACCTATTCAGTAAATATTGCCAGTAAAACTGACTGACTAAATGCAGAAGATTGAAACAAGACTCCTACCTATCCCCAAACACAAAAATTAAATTTAAATGGATCACAGGCCTAAATGTGAAACCTTAAACTCTAAGGACCTTAAAAGATGAAGGAGACACCCGTATGAAAGTTAGAACTGGAAACAATTTCTGAGAAACCCCAAAATGCCCAGGCTATAAGAGATAAGATAGACACGTGGATCCTCAGTAAACTGACAAGCTTCTCCAAAGCCCAAGGAATCATCAAGAGAGCAGGAGACTGTCCACAGACTGGAAAATATTTTTCAATCTCCATGTCTAATGA
>NW_006966668.1:0-758 GCF_000164805.1 Carlito syrichta
TCCCAGAGTGCCGGGATTCCAGGCATGGGCAGCCATGTGAAGTTTTCTGGTTTGTTTTCAACAAAGGATGAAAACTGGGTTCGGGGGCTTAGCCTCATATTTCAAGCACTTTTGGAGGGCTGAGACCCAATCGAGCAAAGTGACAAGACGTCATCTCTACCTTCCATCCCAAATGAGGTGGGTGTGGTGGTGTGTGTCTGTGGTTCTGGCTCCTCAGAAGGCCGGGGAAAGGCTCGCCGGAGCCTGGAGGGCTATTGCTTTGGTGGCCTGGAGCAAACCACTGACTTCTAGACTGGGTGACGAAGTGAGAATCCAACTCAAAAAAAAGGAGAAAAGGAAAAAAAAAGAAGAGCATCTATTTTTGCATGGAGTTGGCATTATCGTGAACAGACACAGATCAATTGGGAAAGGTGCCCCAGACTTGGGCATAGAGTTTCTGTAAGACGGTGGATCGGCACACAATCAGGCTATGAATTTGGGAGTCTGAGGCAATGGACCACTGAAGCCTAGAGGTACGAGACCAGCCTGGCCATATAGCAAGTCCTTGTTGCTCCAGGGACGCAAAAACACAGGAGTGGCGGGTGGTAGTGACCATGGTCCCAGCTACACAGTATGTGGTGGCCTTCATCCCGGGGCATTTTGTTGTGTCATCCCCACTGACCGAATGTGTGAGACCTGGCTGGGCACTGTTGCTAACGGCCGTCAGACCCAAGCCCTAGGAGGTTGAGGCAGGAAGCAGCCTGAGCCCAGGAGACCAG
>NW_006966668.1:2002-2709 GCF_000164805.1 Carlito syrichta
TGGCCTGTAGTTTTGGTGGTGGTGGTGGTTGGAGTAAGATTCTGAGTGGGAGTTCTGCTCTCTCACACAGGTCAGTGTGCAGGGGCATGCTCATGGACACTGTGGACTCCACCTACTGGGCTCAGACAATCCTCCCATCACGGCCCAAGAAGTCGAGCCCCATGGTCAGAGACCAGCTTGGGTGAGGTGGCCAAATGTCATCTCTGCGAAAGTGTCCCAACATCGAGTAAGGTGTGGTGAGCCACAGAGTCCAGGCTGCTTGGGAGTCAAGGATGGAGGACTAGTTGAGTCCCACAGGTCAAGGCCCCGTAAGCCACGATTGTGCTGCCATGCCCCAGCCCAGCAACAGAGACTCTGGTGACAAAAAAGATGCCTCCAGCTTCCATCACAACAGGTGTCCACGGTTCCCCAGGAAAAGGTCTGCTTGGGCATGGGATGATGGAGTGATCAGGAGAGGAAGTGTCACTCCCCCTTCCAAAAGGTGGTAGATGGGGCAACCGGAAACTGGTGGGGAGGGGCGGAGACAGCTGTGCGACTCATGCAAAACCCAGAAAACCTTGGGGGGAGGGCAGGCTTCGGCAGGTGGATCACCTCCGAACCAGAGTTAAAAACCCGGCAGGAAGACTAGAATGTTGACCAAATGGAAAGCCTGGGATCGTAGCAGGTTGGGAGGCCCAGGCCAAGAGGGTGGCCAGCATTGGTTGGTT
>NW_006966669.1:0-764 GCF_000164805.1 Carlito syrichta
AAGAACTTACTATGAAAATAATATACTTGGACACCCGTTTACAGGACGAATGCCTGCAGGACAGATGACATTTATTGTTAGTTAACAGAAAGCTTTTATACCATTCATAAAGGGGCAAGACAAAGAAAATTCCTTCACATACATTATCCTTTAAAAGTAACACCACCTAGTGGTCTTAGAAGCAATAAGTAAGCCAAGAACACTGTCTACTTTCAGTCAATGAATCTTATTCTTAAATCCAAAAATGATAGTTTTAGTCCAAAGTCCCGAATTACAGTCATTGAAATGTCTCAAGAAAGTTTCCAAGTGCACATTTCTCCATGTATCAGGAGTTTTTCTCTGGGGCTTCTATGACCTTCGAACTTCATAATCGTCTTTCTTGTCCAGGTGTCTTTGCTCCTTTTCTCTTATCCTGCAGTGTATATTTCTAAAGAATATTCCAAAGAAGCTTTTAGTGATGTTTCCCAAGCCTCCAAGGTTGCTTTCTGTATTTATTTAATTTATCATAAAAGTAGTTCTTGTTTTTTGCACTTATTTGTGTGTTGAATTACATTTATTGATTTGTGCATTTCAACTCAGCCTCAATCTCGGGAGAATCCTGTCTGGTCATGATGAATGATTCTTGAAATGTGTTGCTGGATGTAATTCGCCAGAATCTTGAGAATTTTTGCATCTATGTCCATCAAGGAAATTGGCCTGAAATTTTCTTTCCTTGTTGGGTCTTTGTCATTTCTGTGTATCACGATAATATTGGCTTCATAGAA
>NW_006966670.1:0-433 GCF_000164805.1 Carlito syrichta
CCTTCCTAGGAGATGGAACAACAGATGCACACCATCATGTCCGTCTCATTTGGGATGGAGGGTAGAGATGAAGTCTTGCTGAGTTGCCCTGGCACATCTCAGACCCATGGGCTCAGTTCACCATTAGCCTCGACCTCCCAATACACTAGGAAAATGAGAATGAGACCCCAAGCCCGGTCTCCCTCTTTTGTGAAAAATGAACCAGAAACTGGGCGTGGTAGCCCATACCTGGAATCTCAGTACTATGGGAGGCAGAGGTGTGAGGATGACTGGAGCCCAGTAGCTCAACGTCAGCCCAGGCCACACAGGGTGACTTTGTATCCCCTCAAATCCAACAGGGTTTTGGAGGCGTGGTGCCCATCATGTTGGCCACTCCATAGGCTGAGACTCGAGGATCACAGGAGCTTGTAATTTTGAGGCTGTTTGTGAATGA
>NW_006966671.1:0-704 GCF_000164805.1 Carlito syrichta
TTGAGCTTTGAGCAGGCACTGCCCATGACCCAGAGGACAGGACCAGGACACACAGCAGCAGAGTGCCCAAGCTGTCAGGGCCCACCCACCCCAACAGAGTGGTCCACCTGGTGGTCATAACCTGAAAGCAGCGGCAGGAAGTCCCCAGGGTTAGAAGTCCCAGCTACACCAACCGTTGGCTGGGACACGTGCTGTACCCTTCGTCGCATCATCTTGTCGCTCGGCAGGGCCCACGCTCCGTCCTTGGATGACCTCTGTGTCATGAGCCGCACTGAGACGTCACAGGCGCGGAGCGTGTAGGTTTGCTCGGGGCTGGCGAGCATTCGCTTGGCTGAGACAGAAGTTGGTCGCTAAGGAGAATTGTCTCCGTGGCTTACTCTTTCTGGCCATCTCAGGCCACACAACCAGTTCTCAGTGGACAATTTTCTTACTCAAATGGTTTTTGGGTCCCATAGGCAGCGTTTTGGATGCCGCATCACACCCGTTTCCAGGTTCTGCCAGGCTCTCCCGATGTCGTGGCACCTGCGCCTGCCCCTCGCCCTGGTCCTGCTTAAAGGCTGCTCAACCCACTTCTGGGTCGTGTGCCTCCACCACCTAGACTCTACATCGATCACAAGGATGGTGTCCCCTCCTGCAGACCACAGGCTCCTCTTTGGGGGAAACTATCGCCTGTATCCTGGGGTTTAGCCCTCCCCCCAAAGAAA
>NW_006966672.1:0-710 GCF_000164805.1 Carlito syrichta
CACTCCTCCCAGACCATGTCCCTTCCACTACTGGACTGAGCCTCAAAGAAATGAAAACGCTGCTTGGCTTAGGGTGCTGCAGGCCAGGGCTGCTGATCCTGCTGCTGACTGCTGGGTATCAACGTGGCTGGGACACCTCTGGGTACACAGGCTGCCATCAGTGTGCCCTGAGCCACTATCTCAGGGCTGCTTTGTTGAAAAAGCAAGTGTGCATTGTCCCTCATTTTTCTTCCTGGTGGTGAGTGCAGCATACTTTTTCTTTTTCTTTTTTTTTTTTTTTGAGTTGGAGTCTCACTCTGTAGCCCAGACTGAACCTGCTGGGCCCTGGCGATCCTTCCGCCTCAGCCTTCTAAGTAGCTGGAACTACAGGCACACGCTACCATGCCCAGCTAATTTTTTTATTTATTGTAGAGATGAGGTTTCGCCTGCCCAGGTGCGTCTCGAACCCACAGGCTCAGGCAATCCACTCTCCTCAGCCTCCCAAAGGTGCAGGATTACAGGCTGAGCCACTGAGCCTGGCAGCATACTTTTTCAAGTGCTAAACTTGTGGTTTGCAAAGCAATATCACCATTGCCTGTGGCCAGGCTGTGCTGAGACAGGTCAGGTGTTACCTCCTAGGGCCACATCTCAGCTTCATTTCAAACACAAACTTGGAGTGCCAGAGTCCTGCGAGCCCACCGTTTAGATTTAAAACATTGTTTAAAAGTTTC
>NW_006966673.1:0-731 GCF_000164805.1 Carlito syrichta
CCTGTGTCATAGATTGTCCTTGAAAAGCTGCAGCCATTGCCACACCTTGCAAATATGCAGGAGTCAGTTCAGCACATGCTTTTACAAAATCAGATAAATCCCCAGTTTTCTTGATAGGCTTTAATAAGGTTTGGCAAAGGGGTGAAGCATTTTCCAAAGCCAATTGTTTAATAATAAGGTCTTCAGCTACTTTGTTTATAGCTAACTTTCCTACTGCATCAGTCAATCTAGCAATAAACTCATCATATGGCTCATCTGATCTTTGCTTTACAGTGGTAAGACCAGGCATGGTATGATCAGAAGGTAGCCGCTTCCAGGCTACAACACTTAAATCACTCACAGCCCTAAGTACATCTGTATGCAATTGTGCTTGAGCCTGGGTATTACAATATTCTCCCACTCCCATATACATATCCATGGTGACATTACCCCGTTCTGGACTTCGTTTAGTAAGATTCTGCTCTACAACTTTCCTTTTAACTAACTCTTCATACTCCATTTTCCATAGCACAAATTGTCCTCCTGTCAAACATCCTTTAGCCACTTGAAACCAATCATAAGGAGTCACCATAATTAGGATTGAAAACTAACGCTTCCCGCAAAATATTCCATAGGTAATAAGAATCTTGTGGCATCTGTATTCCACCATGATTAGTATACCATTTTTTCATATTTTTGCCTACCTCATCCCATGTTTCTAATTCTAAAGTACCCTGATACGGGAACCATGG
>NW_006966674.1:0-835 GCF_000164805.1 Carlito syrichta
TAAATTCTTGACTGTTCTGAAGGCCCTGCTAATAACTAGGAGGCAGTCTCATGGGAATATGCATACTACTGGATTCTTTTTTTCCCCCTGCAAGCCCCAAGGATGAGTTTTTCTTTGAGTCCTAAATGCTCTTTAAAATTAATCAACCCTCATTTCTGGCCAAGGTCTTGAGCAAACATTTACTTCTTGAACTTTGGCGTGGGCAATTTCTCTCTCATTCTACAACAGAATTGTTTCTAGTCCTAGTGGCATGTTCATTCACTGTGGACCTGGAGAAAACACAGTTACTCTTTAAGGATGAGAACACCCATAATTATATAGATTATTTTAAAGCAATGAAATACTCTTAGATAGGCTTTCCAAGCAATTTTTAATCATTCCATTAAACAGTGATACTTTGATAGTAATCCTACTTATTGGTTTCAAATCTGTTGTCACTTTCTGGATTGACATGTAAAAGTGAACCAAGGTTTATCTAACGGCGATATACTAATTGAAACTAGTACATCATTCTTAAAATTAATATCATTCCTGAGAAAATGCAATACAAAATATATTTTATACTTTTATAATACTTGATATTAATTGATACTCTATTTTCATACTCTTAGTTACTTTCATAGAATAATATAATATTCCTGAGAAGCACATGGAATTTCCATAAGGAAATTGGAAGCTGTTCTAAAATGCTGGGAAGGCAATCATATTTGCAACTTCAGCATGAGACAAAGAAATTAGGAGCTAGATTGATAAGAGCATTAAGTCTAAGCAGGTTATAGAGAGCAATGGGTTAGTCTTACAGAGGAGTGGTAAGTGTTTAGATCTGCATGTTGGA
>NW_006966675.1:0-782 GCF_000164805.1 Carlito syrichta
AAGCATACAATTACATGAAATATATGACAAAGAAGTTTTGAAAGAGTCAGCAGGAAATAGTCAGCACAACTTGCCCAAAGGGAACAAAGCTGGGGGACTGTGGTCATGGGAATGTTATTGCAATCACATGTAGGCATTGAAGAGTGATTCTTAGTCAAACAGGCAACTAAGATGGAAGCTTCAAAGAAAATGGAGTAAGCTGGTTGATACTGTTATTTTGCTAGCAATTTGATTTTATTAGCTGAGTTAGCTTATTTCACAGGCAGTACAGAAAAGCCTTTAGAAATCAGGTTTTGTGAATTCTCTCAGCAATGTTAGGAACATGGGCATAGTTCCTAGAGCTTTATATCTCTTCTGAGTTATTTCTAGAGGGACGGAATTCCTTCCCTTAGTCTCCAACTCCCATTGGGCAAATAGTCTTTGCCCACATAATTTGACTCATATATAGACACTGCCATGTGAAGAACATCAGGCAGGTGATTTCTGAATGTTACCCCTAACTTTTTCCCTTTTTCTAACTTTCAGCCAAAATGGGGTGATTTGTCACAGCACCAGATGCATCTCCAGGACAGTTTTTCTTTACAATCTCCCAACTGATCTGACCAAATCTGCTCAAATCCTCTTCTCTGGACAAAGACCTCATATGCCAGGTTTCTGCCTGGAGTACATATTTACTTCCAAGTTATAAACTCTGAAAAATTGGCTTAATAATGAATAAGCTGACAGAGTGTCAACCATTGAGATGCAAGTAATTACCTGCCCTTGTGCTGTCAAATATATAT
>NW_006966676.1:0-769 GCF_000164805.1 Carlito syrichta
CAAACTGACATAAATAGTTAGCTGCCTCGATAGCTAGCTGACTTAACCAGCTAGATAAATAGCTATTTTAATCATTATCTAACGTGCTACCTAGGTTACTTAATCATCTGAACTATCTCATTAGCTAATGAGCTGGTTAGATGACTCAACCAGCTGACTTAATTCGTTAGCTATCTAGCTATGTAGCTTAACATCCAACTGACTTAACTCATTAGCTAAATAACTAGCTAGCCTATTCAAGTAGCTGACTAACCCCATTTGCTAACTAGCTAGATAGCTGTCTCAACCCGATGAATTAACCATTTAGTTAACTAGATAACAACCTGACTCAACCTGCTGACTTACTTTAGCTAACTAGCTAGCTGTCTTAACCAGCTGACTAAATTAGAAGCTGACTTAACTAGCTGACTTAGCTAGCTGACTTAACGACTTAACTAACTGACTTAACTGGCTGACTTACTAGTTAGCTAGCTGACTTATCTACCTGAATTATTTAGCTAACTATTTAACTGGCTGAATAACCAGCTGACTTAACTAATTAGCTATCTATTTAGGTAGAAGGTTAAGTATCTGAATTAAATAGTTAGCTAACTAGTGAGCTCTCTGACTTAGCTAGCTGTTATAGTTAGCTAGCTAGTTAGCCAGCTGACTTAGCTAGCTGACAACTAGTTGGCTATTCAGATAACTAGCTGACTTAACAAGTTGGTTAATGAGTTATATAACTGTTTTGACTAGTTGGTAAACAAGTTAAATAGCTGGCATTACTAGT
>NW_006966677.1:0-646 GCF_000164805.1 Carlito syrichta
CAACCTGGTTTGTGTGTAAGAAGTGGTTCTAATTCCAAATAAAATGGTCTTTAAATCTGAGAATGAAACAAACACCATTAAAAAGTTTCTTAAAATCTGGGTCAGGTGCTGTTGCTCACACCAGTAATCTCAGCACTTTGGAAGGCTAAGGTGAGAGGATTGCTTGAAGCAAAGAGTTTGAGATCAACCAAGGCAACGTTGCAAGACATCATCTCTACCAAAAAAATTAAAAATTAGCTAGGCATGATAGCACATGTCTATATTCCCAGCTGCTTGGGAAGCCGAGGCAGGGGGATAACCCAAGCCCAGAAGTTTGAGGCTGTGGTGAGCCATGATCATGCCACTTCAATCCAGCCTGGATGACAAAGTGAGACTACTGACTCAAAAAAAAAAAAAAAAAAAAGGTTTTCATGCAACAATCAAGCTGTTTGTAATATCCTTTTATTCCACTTTTTGTGTTACCAGTGAAATATTTCTGGGCCTTTATTGAGCATCAAGTAACCGGTTATGTCATTTGTTACAAAGGGATCAGGGTGACCTCTCCTAGGTAGGATGTAGATGGTCCCAGCCAATGCTTTGCTGCAACAGCTAGGAAAAAAGCAGACACACATATATTCACAAAAAGCATATATTTGCAGGTTCCTGA
>NW_006966678.1:0-7236 GCF_000164805.1 Carlito syrichta
ACCCTGAACCTGAAAAAGAATTATGAATCTGAGAAAGAGTCTTGCACTAGAGATAGAGCCCTGGAGCCGAGAGTAAGCCCAGCACCTGATGAAGAGGCCCTGCAAATAGAGGGGGAGACTTACACCTGAAGTAGAGCTTCTATACCTCCGGGAGAGCTGCTGCACCTGGAATGAGTCCAGCACCCGGTGAAAAGCCCCTACACCTCGGAAAAAAAAACTCTGGACCTAATGAAGGGACCCCATACTGAAGGAGTCCCTTCTCTTGGGGGAGATCCCTCCACCTAAAGAGTTGCCCCTGCACATAAGGGAGAATCCTTCCACCTGAAGAAGCCCTACTGCATCTGAGGAAGAACCCATAATCTTATGAAGAGTTTATGAAGAGTTCTGAACCTGACACAGAGTCCTGCACCCAAGAGCAAGTCCTGAACCTGAGGGAAAACCCAGCACCTGCTGAAGAGTCTCTGCATGTGGGGCAGAGAATAACACCTGTGGAAAAGCTCTTGCATCTGAGGAAGAGAACCGAAACTTAGGGAGAGCCCCTGCACCTGGTGGAGAGCCCCCAACTGAAGAAAGAGACTAGCCCCTGAGGGACAGTCCCTGCACTGAAGAAGAATGCCTGCAATTAACAGAGACCCTACTGACACTGAGAGAGAGCCCTGAACCTGAGGGGGAGCACTAAACTTGAGGGAGATCCCCTGTACCTGAGGGAGAACCCTGCATCTGTGAAAGAACCCTATACCTGAGATACAACCTTGCAACAGAAAAGAATTCAGAAGAGCCCCTGCACCTGAGGCAGACCCACACCTACTGAAGAAGTACCCCTGAACATGAGAACTCTGCACCTTGTGAAGTGTCCCTGCACCTGAGAGAGAACCCCAGTGCCTGATGAAGAGACCCTGCATCGAAGACAGAACCTTGTCCCTTAGGGAAAGTCCCCACACTTGAGGAAGACTGCCTGCACCAGAGAGAGAACTCCTGCAACTAAGGGAGAACCTCTGAACATAGAAGATGTCTTGCAACTGAAGGAGAGCCTCTGCTCCTAAGGGATAGCTCCCACACTTGATGAAGAGCTCCTGCACCAAAGGAAGAGTCCTACACCTCAAGAAGAGCCTCTGATGCTGAGTGAGAGTCCAGTACTGGAGAAAGAGCCCCTGCACCTGAGAAAGAATTCAGCACCTGAGGAAGAGCCCCTATACCTGATGGAGAGCCCCTGCACTGGGAGAGTCCTTTCTCCTGAGAGGGTGCCCTGTATCTGAGGAAGTCCTCCTGAACATGAGGGAGACTCTCTTCACCTGAGAGAGTGCCTTTCCATCTAATGGAGAACTCTGCAGCCTATGAAGAGTTCCTGTATCAGGGAGAGAGACTTGCCCTTGAGGAACAGGCATGCATCAGAGGGAGAGCCCTGTAGCAGATACAGCCCTGCACCTGAGGCAGAGCCCACCACCTAATGAAGAGCAAGAGCCTCACCCCTGAAGGAGAGCCCTGCACCTGAAAAAGACTCCTGTACCCGAGGGAAAGCCTAGAGCTTGATGAAGAACCCATGCACCTGTGAGAGATCTTGGCACCTGAGTGAGAGGCCCTGCCCCTGAGGGAGAGTCCAGAAAGCTATGAAGAGCCCCTGCTCCTGAGGGAAATATTTTGCACCTGATGGAAAGCCACTGCACTTAGGGAGAGACCCAACTCCTGTGAAGAAGTTTCTGCACCTGGCTAAGAGCCCCGCACCCAACCAGAGCTCTGCACCTAAGAAATAGTTCCTATGCCTAAGGGAAACCCCAGCACCTTATGAAGGGCCCCTGTCCCTAAGGAGATCCCTGCAATTTGGCAGACACCTGCACCTGAGAAAGCACTTGTATCTGTGGAGGGTCCATAACCTCCCCAGCACCTGAGGGAGAAACCCTGAACCTGAGGAGTGTCCAGACCCCGATGATGTGTCTGTGCACCTTAGGGAGAGCTCTAAACCTGAGAAAGAGCCCTGCACCTGACAACAATTCCAGCACTTAATTAAGAGCCCCATGCACACAAGGAAACTCTCAGCACCTGAATAATAGTGATGAATAAGAGGGAGAATTGCTGCCCCTCAGGGAGATCCCCCTCACCTGACAGAGAGCCCCTGGATCTAAGGAAGAGCCAGGAACCTGATGAAAATACCCTGTACCCTGCAAGTTTTGTAAAGTCCCTGCACCTAGAAGAGCCCTGGCCCCTGGGGAAGTGCTCCCAAACAAGGAAAGAAACCATCAACCTGAGCGGAAGCTCTGCACCTGAAGAACTGCCCCTGCACATCATGGAGTGTCCCTGTATCTGAGAAGGAGACATACACCCAAAAAGATTCACGCACCTGAGACAGAACCCTTCAAGTGAGGAAGAGCCCAGAACCTGATGAAGGTGGCCTACACCTAGGAAAGAGCCCTGTGCCTGAAAAAGAGTGCCTGCAACTGAAGGAGAGCCCCTGCCCATGAGGAGTCTGGCACACAATGATCAATCCCTACAGCTGGGAAAGAACTCTATTCCTAATGAATAGTCCCTGAACTGCAAAAGTCCTTCACATGGGGTAAAGCCCTGCACTAAAGAAATGCCCCAGCATAAGAATGAGACTCCCGCCACCTGAGAGAGCCCCCCCCCCCCCCCGCTGCATATAAGGAAGAACCAGGGACCTTAGGAAGAATTCTGAACATGAGGGAAAGTCTCTCACCTGAAGGAGAACCAAGCCCCAGAGTGAGAATTCTGCACCTAGGGAAGAGCCCCAGCACCTGCTGGAGAGACCCACATGAAAGAAAGAGCCTTGCACCTAAGGGAGAGTCCATAAATTTGAGGCGTGTCCCTGCACTTAAGAGAGACCTCCTGCAACTGAGAGAGAACCATGATCTGAGAAAGAGCACACAACTTAAGGGATAGCCACTGTACCTGAGGTAGAACCCTACACCTGTGGGAGATCCCTGCAACTGAGAAAGAGCCCTCTGCCCAATGAAGAGGCCTAAAACTGATAGAAAACCCAGCACTCATTTGAAGAAAGAAAGAGCATCTACATCTGTTGTGGGCCCTGCACCAGATGAAAAGATCTTGCACATGAGGCAGAACTCCTGCACCTAAGTAATAATGCTGAAATGGAGGGAGCACGCCTGCACCTGAGAGAGAACCTGAATCTGAGGGAGAGCCAGTACCTGATGAAGAGTTTCTGCACCTGATGAAGAATCTCATTTCCTACGTGAGAGCTCCTTTAACTGAGGGAGGAAGAAACCCTGCATTTAAGGGAGAGCCTGTACCTGCTTTACAGCTCCTGCACTTGAGAGAGAGCTCCAGCACCTTAACGAGAGGGCCCTGCACTTGGAAGATGCCCTGCCCCTGGGGGAAAGCCCCTGCCACTGAGGGAGTGCCCCCACACCTGAAAGTCAGTGCATGTTAGGGAGAACTCTGCACATGAGTGAGACTCCCTGCTCCTGAAGGAAAGTCCAGCTCCTGATGAAGAGATCATGTACATGACAGATCATACACCTGAATATGAATGCTCATCCCAAGAAAGAGACCTACGCCTGAGAAAAAGCCCCTGCCCCTGAGAAAAAAATGCAGCACCTTATGAAGAGCTCCTGCTCTTGAGGAAGAGCATTGCACCCAAGGGAGTTAACTAAACCCAAGGAAGTGCTGTGAACCTGAGAGATAGTCCAACACCTGAGGGAAAGCCCCTCCACCTGAGAAAGATTCCAGCACCTGACGAAGACCCCCTGCATCTGAGTAAGAGTGTTGAACCTGAGGGAGAGCTCTGCATCTGAAGGAGAACTCCTGCACCTCAGGGAGAGTCCCTGCACCTGAGGTGGAGCTGCCTCACCTTACATAGAGTCCTGGAGCCTGAGTGGAGCTTCTGAAACTGAGGAAAAATTCTAACATCTGATGAAGAGATCACCACATGATAAAGAGATCCTGCTCTGATGGCGAGCTCCTGTACCTCATGAAGAGCTCGTCTGCCTGATGAGAAGCCTCAACACCTGATGAAGGGCTCCCACACATTAAGTAGGACTCTTGCACCTAATGTAGAGCTTCTCTCTGGATAAGGAGCTCCCAAACCTGATGAAGAGCTCCACACCTGTGGGATCAAAAGCAGAGCACGAAGGATTTGGGCTTACCTCCATTCAGATCAGTGCCAACATCCATCAGAACAGGATTTGAGAGGTACTGGGGTCTGTAATCTCCCTCCAGGCAGTTGGGCTTGGATCTCCCTTTACTACAGCACCAGTCACCTGTCAGTAGATATTTAGGCCATTAACACATTTTTTTTATAATCAATATTTTTTATTGTGATATTGTGGGGTACAGTTAAGGGTTAAGTATACAAATACGTTTCATTCAGCCACCCTTGTTGATAAGAGGTGTTTCCCCATCCCCAGATATTTACTACCATTAATCTCATCCCCCCCCCATAATTTCCCACTACTGTCACTCATTTTCTTATAGTATTACATTGGATGTTCAAGGTCGCTCAGTATTATAGACTCTAGTTCCATACAGGTTGCTGGGAAATTCGTGATTTTGTTCTTTTTTATGGCTGCATAGTATTGCATCGTGTATATGTACCACATTTTTTAAATCCAATCCTCTTTTGATGGGCAGCACGGTTGCTTCCAGGTTCTTGCTATTGTGAACAATGCTGTGATAAACATACATATGCAGGTATCTTTTTTATAGAGTGATTTGAGTTCTTCAGGATATATTCCCAGTAGGGGGATTGTGGGGTGATATGGGAGGTTGATATTTAGAGTTTTTAGGAATCACCACACTGCTTTCCACAGAGGTTGCACTAGTTTACACGCCCAACAGTATAGAAGTGTTCCCTTTTTGCTACACCCTCTCCAGCAGCTGTTATTTTTTGAGTTGTTGATAATTGCCATTCTGACTGGAGTTAGATGGTATCTCAGTGTGGTTTTGATTTGCATCTCCCTGATGATTAGTGAGGTTGAACATTTCTTCATGTGTCTGTTGGCTGTTCGGATGTCTTCCTAAATAGACCAATAACAATCAAGGAAATTGACTACATAATAAGAAAACTACCTACAAAAAAAAGCCCTGGTCCAGATGCCTTTCCAGCAGAATTCTACAAGACATTTAAGGAGGAACTGATTCCAATCCTACTGAAGGTATTCCAGGCAATTGAAAAAGATGGAACTCACCCCAAATCATTTTACGAAGCCAACAGCACACTGATATCCAAGCCAGGTAAAGATCCAACAAAGAAAGAGAACTACAGGCCAATATCTTTGATGAACATAGATGCTAAAATTCTCAACAAGATCCTAGCAAACCGGATTCAGCAATACATCTCAAAAATCATCCATCATGACCAAGTAGGCTTCATCCCTGGGATGCAAGGCTGCTTCAACATTCGTAAAAACATAAATGTAATTAAATACATCAACAGATGTCAAAACAAAAACCACATGATTATATCATTAGATGCAGAAAAAGCTTTTGATAAAATCCAGCACCCCTTCTTCATAAAAACCCTTGAACATCTAGGCATACGGGGAACATACCTCAAAATAGTAAAAGCCATCCATGAGAAACCCACACCCAGCATACTCCTAAATGGAAAAAAATTGGAACCATTTGCCCTGAAAACGGGAACAAGACAAGGATACCCACTCTCACCCCTCCTGTTCAACACAATATTGGAAGTCCTGGCTCAAGCAATCAGAGAAGAGAAGGCAATCAGGGGTATCCAAATAGGAAAAGAGGAAGTCAAGTTATCTCTCTTTGCAGACGATATGATTGTGTACCTTGAAAACTCAAGAGAATCTGTCAAAAACCTCCTTACACTGATAAAGGCCTTTGGCAAAGTCTCAGGATACAAAATAAATGTGCAAAAGACAACCGCATTACTTTACACCAATAATAAACAAACAGAAACCCAAATGAAAACCACAATTCCACTCACAATAGCCACACAAAAAAATGAAATACGTTGGCATCTTCTTAACCAGAGACGTGAAAGACCTTTACAATGAAAATTACAAAACTCTGCTCCAAGAAATCAAAGATGACACAAATAAGTGGAAAAATATCCCATGCTCATGGATTGGAAGAATCAACATTGTGAAGATGTGCATTTTACTTAAGGCAATTTACAAATTCAATGCAATACCCATCAAATTACCAGCAACATTTTTTTCACACCTAGAAAAAACAACACAGGAATACATATGGAAACACAAACGACCAACAATAGCCAGAACAATCTTCAGCAAAAAAAAAAAAAAAAAAAAAAACAAAGCAGGTGGTATCACATTACCAGACTTCAAACTTTATTATAAAGCTACAATCATCAAAACAGTTTGGTATTGGTATAGGAACAGGCATATAGATCATGGAATAGAACTGTGATTCCAGAAGCAAAACCTCAATTTCTCAGTCAACTCATCTTCAACAAAGCCTCCACCACCTACCACTGGGGAGAGGAGAACCTATTCAGTAAATGGTACTGGGGAAACTGGCTGACCACATGCAGAAGATTGAATCAGGACCCCTGTCTATCCCCATACACAATATTAACTCCAAATGGATCAGAGACCTAAATGTAAAACCTCAAACCATAAGAACCTTAGAAAAGGAAAGAAATACCCTCATGGAAATCGGAACTGGCATCCAATTCCTGAACAAAACCCAAAACCCATAGGTCTTAAGAGATAAGATAGACAAGTGGGACCTCATTAAACTGACAAGCCTCTGCAAAGCCAAAGAAACCATCAAGAGAGCAGGGAGACAGCCTACAGACTGGAAAACATATTTGCCAACACCAGGTCTGACAAAGGCTTAACATCTTGGATCTACAAGGAACTCAAACGTGCTGAAAAGAAAAAAAACAAACAACCCCATTATAAAATGGGCAAAAGATATATTTTTGTCATTAAAAACAAGTTTATATGAGCACTCTTGTACAAAAGTTTTGTACATATGCCATATTTCTTTCAAACACATTTCTGGAAATAAGATTGGATACCACTAACTTTCCCTTCATATTACTCCCCCAATCAGTTCATAATAATGATACTAATGCTGGTGATAGCTGTTTTATTTTTTGAGGGCTTCTTATGTGCCAGGCACTGTATTATTCACTCATGCAATATCTTCTTCGAGCCTCTCATCAACCCAGTGTGGTAAATTCTAAAATGATCTCCATTTTAGAGCTGAGGGTTGGAGGCACAAGGCATGCAAGTTACTTGTTAAAGTTACTAAGTCAATACCCTACCTAAG
>NW_006966679.1:0-559 GCF_000164805.1 Carlito syrichta
TACCAGGCTGGACACCATAGCAAGCCCTTACCTCGACCCAAAGCAAAACCCAGAAAACCTTGGGTGAGGGCAGGCCTCAGAGGGAGGATCGCCTCAGGCCCAGAGTTCAAGACCAGACAGGAAGACCATGATGTCGACCAAATGGACAGCCTGTGATCACATCAGTTTGGGAGGCTGGGGCTGAGAGGAAGGCCCAAGTTGGGTGGTTTGAGGTCAGCAATGGCTACCAAATGAGGAAACAAAAGAGAGAGTGAGAGGAAAAGAAAGCAAGAAAGAGAGAGAGAGAGAGAGAGATAGAGAAAGAGAGAAAGAAAGAAAGAATGAAAGAAAGAAAATATGTCACCAAATAAATTCATTCTTCTGCAAACCTTCTTCCCTCAGTCCTAGCCCCCCCAGCCCCCTACATAGCTAGTCCCCCAAGCTTGGCAACCTCCTACCCCAACCCCTCCCATGGCTGTCTCCGTTTTGGTGTACGTATTCCCAAGGCTCCCTGGCCGGCTTCCTGCCGTCTCTCCTCTATGTGGGTAAAAATGTGCCCCAGGCAGGTTTGTCCAACTCA
>NW_006966680.1:0-604 GCF_000164805.1 Carlito syrichta
CCCTGCTTTGGTGTGGGAGTTCCCAAGGCTCCCTGGTCGTGTTCATGCCGACTCTCCTCTCCAGGCAAGAAAAGACCCCCAGGCCAGCCAACCCTCCGATTTGGCAACTAGGACTTTCTACCACGAAAGGCCATGGACACATCCTTCACCCGAGGACATTTTTCCCCCAATCCCATTTTTCCTGACTTCAAAGCCAGTCGCCCTGTGAACACACCACACACAGTTGAGAATCTGTGTATGATTCTGATGTTTTTGGAGAGAGGGTCTGACTCTGTGACCCAGGCTTTTTTTTTTTGGACAACACCTTCATTCACAAACAGTCTCAAAATTGCAAGCTCCAGTGATCCTCGAGTCTCAGCCTATGGAGTGGCCAACATGATGGGCACCACACCTCCAAAACCCTGTTGGATTTGAGGGGATACGAGGTCGCCCTGTGTGGCCTGGGCTGACGTTGAGCTACTGGGCTCCAGCCATCCTCACACCTCTGCCTCCCATAGTACTGAGATTCCAGGTATGGGCTACCACGCCCAGTTTCTGGTTCATTTTTCACAAAAGAGGGAGACCGGGCTTGGGGTCTCAGTCTCATTTTCCCAGTGTATTGGGA
>NW_006966681.1:0-887 GCF_000164805.1 Carlito syrichta
GAACCCCTCATAAAGAAATATTAGCCAGGCGTGGTGGCTCATGCATATAATCCCAGCACTTTGGGAGGCTGAGGTAAGAGAATTGCCTGTGCTCACAGGTTGGAGACCAGCCTGGGAAAACTTGGTGAGACCTCATTTCTACAATAAATCAAAAATTAGCCAGTCATGGTGGCATGTGCCTGTAGTTCCATCTACTTGGAAGGTTGAGGCAGAAGGATTGCCTGAGCCCAGCAGGTCAAGGCTGTGGTTGCCATGAGCAGAGTGAGAAGAAAGAAAGTAAGAAAGAAAGGAAGGAAGGAAGGAAGGAAGGAAGGAAGGAAGGAAGGAAGGAAGGAAGGAAGGAAGAAAGAAAGAAAGAAAGAAAGAGAAAGAAAGAGAGAGAAAGAAAGAAAGAAAGATTAAGAATCAATAAAATAAAGAGAAGAGGCAGTGAGTAAAAAGGGTCCAACAAGAAAGAAAGATTAAGAATCAATAAAATAAAGAGAAAAGGCAGTGAGTAAAAAGGGTCCAGCTATTATTAGAGTATAATTTTTCAAAAGACTAACCAACATGATTTTTATACAAATACAACATGCACATATGTCAAAGATTATATTGAACGCTTTAATATTAATGAACTAGTAAGATGATAAATCCAGACTAAAAAGCATTTCAGTAGATAAGTTTGTTTCTACTGAAAGGACATAACATGAAGTTAATATAGCCAAAGAGCAGCCATTTTAATACTGTCTAGTTGTCATATTTTTCTAGCAGTTCACTTTAATTTACCCCCAATCTACTAGCCAAGGACAGAACCGGTAATTGTTTTACAACACCCTCCCCAGCTTATTTTTTACTAATTAGCTTTTCTATTTCAAGTATTTGGCTCCACTCATAAGACTCAAGTT
>NW_006966682.1:0-663 GCF_000164805.1 Carlito syrichta
AAGATGAGTTGATTGTGAAATTGACATTTTCCTTCTGGGATCTCTATTCTGTTTCATTTATCTATTCTTATTCCTATTCTTGTGTATTCTGTGCCTATTCTTGTACCAATTACACACTGTTTTGATTATTATAGCTTTATAGTAAAGCTTAAAGTCTGGAAGTATGATATCTCCCACTTTGTTTCTTTTGCTACGGATTTTTTTAGCTATTCGTGGTCATTTTTGTTTCCATATAAATTTCTGTGCTGTCATTTCCTGGTCTGAGATGAATTATGTTGGTAATTTAATGGGTATTGTGCTGAATCTGTAGATTGCCTTTGGTAGGATGGACATCCTAACAATGTTGATTATTCTAATACATGAGCATGGAATATTTTTCTCTCCCCCCCGTGTCTTCTTTGATTTCTTTGTGAAATGATTTGTAGTTTTTTTGGTAAAGATCTTTCACTTCTCTGGTTAGAAAGATGCTGAGGTATTAAATTTTTTATGGTTATTGTGAATAGAATTGTGCTTTTTATTTGGTTCAAGAACCACATGATTATATCACTAGATGCAGAAAAAATGTTCAACAAAATTCAGCATCACTTCTTGATAAAAATCTTTGACACCTAGGCATAGAGGGAACATACCTTAAAATAGTAAGAGCCATTTACAGTAAACCCA
>NW_006966683.1:0-763 GCF_000164805.1 Carlito syrichta
CAGGCATACCTCGTTTTACTGAACTTCACTTTGTTGCACTTTACAGATATTGTGATTTTTATAAATTGAAGGTTGTGGCAATTCTGTATCAAGCAAGTCTATTGATGCCATTTTTCTGTAAAAAAGAAAACTAACAGACACAAAAAACAGACAGGTCTCTGTGTCATAGTTTGGTAATTCTTGAAATGTTTTAAGTTTTTCATCATTATTTTATCTGTTATAGTGATCTAGATCTGTGATCTTTAATGTGGCTATTGCAGTTGGTTGGGGGTGTCATAAACCATGTACATAGGCAGTAATTTTGTTTATTTTTTAAAGTTGTGGGTACAATTCAGGTTTATGTATACAAATGGTCATTGAGTAGGTAAAACCTGGACCTCACTTTGATCCCCATTTCACTTGGTTGCGATCAGGTAATCTTACTGATGAAGTGTGTCCCGCTTCCCTCCCTTGGCAATTTCCCACTACTCCCAATCCTTTTCTTATAGTATTTTGATATTTGTTCAGGGTCCACATATGAGTGAGAACATGTGATATTTTTTTCTTTGTTTCTGTGATAGATCACTAAGTATTATAGTTTCTATGTCCATCTAAGTTGCTGCAAAGTTCATAATTTAGTCCTTTTTTACAGCTGTGTAATAATCAATCATGCGTTTGTATCACATTCCTGTTCCAAAAACTATGAGGTGAAGTTTATTGAAAGGTATTTTATATCTTTGGTTATGATAATTGTAAAAACTTCAATAACATATGCCACACTAGC
>NW_006966683.1:2010-8532 GCF_000164805.1 Carlito syrichta
AAATGTCTTTTCAAAATATTTTGCTATTTTTGTATTGGATAGTTTAAATTTTAATTACTGAGGTTAAAAAATTGAGATATAATTCACACACTGTGATGATTAATTTTGTGTTATCTTGGCTAGGCTATGGTGCCCAGTTAGTCAACACCAATCTGGATATTGCCATGAAGGGATATTTTATATGTGAGTTTTGCTTTACTTTGAGTAAAGCAGATGACCTACATGTGCCAAAGGGCCTCATCTGATCAGTTGAAGGCCTTCAAAGCAAAGACAGGTTTACCAGAAGAAAAAGTTATTCTTTCTTTCTCAAGGATGCAGCACAGGCTGGGCCTGGTGGCTCAGCCTGTAATCCTGTACTTTGGGAGGCCAAGGTGAGTGGATTGCCTGAGCCCGCAGGTTCAAGACCCGCCTGGGCATCTTGGAGAGACCTCATCTCTACAATAAAATTAAAAAAATTAGCCAGGCGTGGTAGTGCATGCCTGTAGTTCCAGCTACTTGGAAGGCTGAGCCAGAAGGATCGCCTGAGCCTAGCAGGTCGAAGCTGCGGTGGCCAGGAGTGGCCACTGCACTCCAGTCTGGGCAATGGAGTGAGTCTCCAACTCAAAAAAACAAAACGAAACAAAACAAACAAAAAATAAACAAAAAAACCCAAAGAATGCAACATAGAAATCCTGCCTGGAAACTGTTTGCTTGTCTGTGCTGTTAATTTTGAACTCAACAAAGTAACATCAACTCTTACCTGAATCTCCAATCTGCCCCATGGATGTTGGACTTGGCAGTCTCTATATAGTGCAAACCAATTCCTTAGAATCTCTCATCTCTCTCTGTCTCTCTCACTACCTCCTTTCCTCCCTCCCTTCCCATCTTCAACCCCATCTCTATCTCCATCTCCATTTCTATCTATCTGTATCTCTATCTCTTTTATCTCTAGTATCTCTATCTCTCTTATTGGTTCTCTTTCTCTAAAGTACCTTGACTAATACACAAGCCATAAAATATATTCATCCCTTGGCTGCCAGACTGGGTGGAAACCAGAAGAAAGTAAAAATACATAGGACTGATTGTAAGTCATATTCTAAGATGCCCTATGAAAGTTTTCCAGGGAAGACTCATTCTCCTACAACAGTCCTGGAAGGTGTCTCTAAATGGGCCACATTCAGTTATTAAATGATCTCACATATGTTTCCCAGTAGACTGTGATCTCTTCCTCCTTGTTATCCAGCACCTTAAATAATGCCTGACTCCTCCTAGGCACACATCTTTGAGAACAAATAAATGAATAAAAAAAGAAAATAATTCCAAGTCTCTTGTCCTATTAAAGCTTTTGTAATGTGGCTGGATGAAACCATGTTTTGACCATAGTATAATGGGTATTCTTCCATAGGATTCATCTATCATTCAGAAAGCCATGTTTTCTAGGAATTCTTACTACAAATGCAGAGTATCTTGGCAATTTTTAAAAACATTACACAGTTTTTGCCAAAGTAACTAACAGGTGTTGGCCAGCAGTTTCAGTGGAATGCCTGTGGATGCTTTTCTATTTGACAGAGGAATTTTAAGCACTGGTTTGTTCTATGTTCCCCACTCATTGTCTAGTTAAGTCCATAACTATAGTCGTCACAACTTTAGGCTCAACAAATAAATGATAAGAAGTTACTATTTTTGAGTCCTGTGACTTGCACCTCTCTAGACAAGGTTGCATCAGAATGGTTTGTGGATAGTTTTATAATTCATTGTGTAGATAAGCCTTCATTCTGTATTCTGTCAAAAGTATTAGAGAAAATATAAAAACAAGTATAAAAATACTTGTAATAATTTACTACTGTTTACCCATGCTCATAACAACACTATTTACAGTTTTCCAAAGTGGAAGCAAATGAAATGTCCATTGATAAGTGAATTGATAAGCAAAATGTGGTCTATCCACACAAGGAAATATTCAGCCTTATAAAGGAAAAATTTTCTGACACCATACTCCAACATGGATGAACCTTGAGGACATTATGTAAAGTAAAGCAAGCTAGTCATAAAAGGACAAATACTGTATGATTCAATTTATATGAAGTTCCCAGAGAAGTCAAATTTATAAAGGCAGATGGTAGAATTTTGGTTGATAGGAGCTAGCAAAGAGAGGAATAGGGAATTATTGTTTAATGGGTACAGAGTTTTAGTTATGCAAGAAAAAAGAATTCTGGAGATGAGTAATGGTGCTGTTGTACAATAATGTCAATGTCCTTAACACTACTCAATTAAAAATGGTAAATTCTTACACTATTTATATTTTACCACAAAAGTAAGTTAAATAGTAATAATTTTAATAACGACTATCATTTATTGTGTTTTAGACATTTTATGAACATCTTTGAAATGATCTTATTAGCTAAATACTTCTGTGAGCCCAAGGTTATTATGGGTAATGGAGGATCAAAGCAGTTAAACAAGTTGACCAAAGTAATACAACTTCTAAGTGACTGGTGCAACCTCAAGTCCAGGACTGTGTGACCCCAGTGTACCAATGTATTTTTACCACCCCACCCCCAAAAAAAAAGGATTTCAAAGAAGCAAGGCTGGGAGTAGGGTGGGGAAAATGAATCTCTTGTCTTGAGCATGTCATTTAAAAGGGCGCCAAAAAACTTAGTCATCAAGACAAATGATGTATTGATGCCATTTTAAAAATATAATACAACAAAAACATACAATGAACAAAATATTAAAATTTCAAATGAAGACGGGGTGAACAAAGTGAAGGAAGGAAGGTGTGCAAGTCAGAGTGGATCCAACAAAGAAGTTACTTATTACTATCAAGATAATGTCACAGCAGTAATTGAATAATAAAATAGTACTTCCCAACCACAATAGCATGATAGAATATTTGTAATATTTAAAATTTGCAGCAGCAAAAAGGCTGGAGAAGATCTGTGTGAACTTGTGGAAAGAGAGAAAGGAGAGAAGATTAAACACAGCAGTGTGAAACACTGACTTAAGGAGCTAGAGCTTTGTAATGTCTTGGTATCACATTCAGAAGACTTAATTTTAAGAGAAATGTATTCCAATGATTGCTAATTATAATGCTTTAATAGGTACTGTACTTTGGGCTGAGACTCCATTAATTAGACTCTTCTGATGCTGTGGATGGGCTGAAACCATCACACCACTGGAACTCTACCACTTACCAGCTAGGGGCTGTTGGGAAGGTAATTAACCTCACTGGGTCCTAATTTCATAATCTTGAAAATAAGGATAAAGCCTGCTTTGTCAAATTCACAGAATTCTTGTAAGGCTCCAATGACATTTTTGTGAAAATGTTTTGTTAAATTGTGGTGATCTGCAAAGTTAGTCATTGTTATTTTATAGTGGATTTTTTTTTTTTGAAGTTGGAGTATGAAGCCAAATCCATGTTCACCTTATGGACTGTTGTCATGCAGGATTTTTCTGTGTTTACTTATATTTGACTGGACATGATTTGACTCATGAACTCTCTGAATCCATGTGTTAGTTAATTAGTTAGTTAGTAAGTTAGTTAGTTAGCCAGCAAGTTGATGCAACCAGGGGTAAAGATTATGACACCAAGAACTGGCAGAAGGTGGTAGATTTTAGATGTTTTGTAAAGGGAGCGGTCTCAAAATGTGGATGAATTTTTTGGATAAGGTTAAAGGTTGAAATGAGAGATGGAAATCAAATATACTGGATGATTGAGAGATGGAAAACATTTTTGACTCAGTTGACTTTGTTGAGGTTAAACTACTCTTGGGTAACTGTGAAAGTAGTAGAATTCCTGGTAAGAAATGAATATCCTAGAGAAGATGGGTAATCTTTAACCATCATCTCAATAGTCTGGCCATTTACTTGTACATGAAAAAAATGCACCAAAGTGTACTATTTTTTGAATATTTAAAATATATCTAATGAGTTTTGAAAGAGGTGCATTTGTCAAAATAACTTGAGTAATTATAAATAAATACATTTTTGTCTGGATAAAATATTGAAAAAACTGTTCACACATTTCAAGGCCCTGAAACTTTATAAAGACTCTGCTTGATGAAAATATAAAGAAACAGAACATTTGTTGAAGAAACAATGTGGAAATATCTTTAAGCAACACCTCTTTGACCTTGCTAAGTCTGCACCATTCAACTCAGTCTAACACTGGTATTTGGCTGCTGTGAATGTTTGGCAGGGTAGAGTGGTTTGGTTTCATTTGATCTTCTATTACACTATGCACCTGATTTTTCCCCTCAACTATAGGGCATTAGATTCGATGGGACCCATTCAAATTTTGAAACAGACCAAGCTTTTGTATTAAGTTCAGAGTGGAAGATTGTTTGGACAAATAATTCATACCCTTTGATGGAAAGGGAAGAGCCTATTCAGGAAACACAAAGTGTGTGTGCCAGGTATAGGGGCCTTGCACCTCAATTTGCCAGTGCATTAACCTGTCCATTAAAGAGATTGTGTTTTATTGGATTATGTTAAGCTTTTGATTGAAAAAATACATGTGGTCTTTGAATTTTTTTCTTTTTCACCAGCTGTGATAAGATAGAGATAGCACATCCAAAAATAGGCTGGAAATGGGGAATTAATGTTCACATTGTTCCCCTGCACATCCTGTAAGAAGAACCATTCATTTCCTCATTTGCTCTGGCCAGGCCTGACCCTGTGCATTATGTAAGCTGGGTTGTGACACCCTGTTAGGATAGAAGGACTGTAAATTGCCTGTTTTCTTAATTTCCATTGTACTATCCTTGAAAGTTTCTCCAAAAGAGAGTACATTAACCTTGTGGTGGGGTGAAAGGAGAAGGGAGGACAGTAATAAATCTAGGAAGGTAAAGGTGGTATGCCTTAAAGACATATGCCTTAAAGAGGACCTCAGTGATTTAGAGCAGAAGATACCAATGTGGTGGTTGTGGGGTTCTGTAAAGGACCAATCACTATGAAGAGGGGAAAGGTTCAGAAAGTGCAGGGTGCCAGCCCCTGCAGATATCGGGGGTCCCTGGTAGGAAAGATGGCATTGGTGATTAAACTGGAGGGATAGATACTAAAAGAGAGAAAGATGGAGGGATAGATATAAAGAGAAAGAAAGAAAGGGGGGAGAAAGAAAGAGACTGGACTCTGTCTAGTGCAGAAGTCATTTAATGCACTAAAGTCATTTAGATATAATTTAAATATTCAAAAAATAGTACACTTTGGTGCAATTTTTATCATGCACAGAAGTCATAAAACCGTAAGCCTTTTTATCCCAAACTTTCATGGGTTAAATCACAAGACTTTCAAGTGAACACAAAGTCAGGTGGATGAGGAGCGTCCCCCACCCACCAGATGTTTCCTCAAGCACGAGGAAGGGCAATCCCAATTAAATCACAAGATTTTTACGTGAACACAAAGTCAGGTGGATGAGGGGCATCCCCCAACCACCAGGAGTTTTTCCAAGCATGAGGAAGGACAATACCAAAATTATCTCACTGTTCTAATGTTCCTCAAAAGCAATACAACAATTCCAACATCATAATATTCTAATAATCAATAACTTCTAAAGCTTATGCATACACAACACCTAATGACTAAATTAAATCCTAATATCTTTCTATTCTGTGTTAATTCTACCTACATTATAGGAACTCTTAATTATAGCTCAAACCAGTTCCTAAAGAATGTGGCCCAGTCCAAAGATCATGCCGGGTTGTTTCTAAGAACAATTGATTGCGATCCCTAAATAAAGTGACTATTCTAAAATCCTAAATATCTATCTTAACTTCCATAAAAATTTCTAATTCCTAAAAATATCAGGTTTAATTATGCTTGAACTAACATAATTCTTTGACATAGGCTGATCCTACCCTAGAATATTTTCCATGAATAAAACAGATTTAATTCTTATAATAAGTAGAAAAGACCCTACACCAGCCATAGCTAAAACCAGTTTGAAAGAATGCAGCCCAGTTTAAAGTACGTGCTGGGCCCTTAGGAATAGGGCCCAAGGTTCGTGCTGGGTCATTTCTGGTAACGCTAGATAATCATCTATATCATCTAAAGCTGAAAGCAGCTCTCTATATGTATATACTAATTCTACAAATATCCTTTTTAAATCTTATAAAAAAGCTTGTACCATATAGAAGGCTCCTAAATGTGACCTGAGCTTGAATTATATCTAATACATAAGCTGAAACCACAGTTCATGGGAAACAGGAACGAGTTTCTAGAGTTAGCCATGCCTGTCACAGTCACAGAGCCTTCAGCTTAGGTCAGCAGAGTTCCTTTTGGCTAAGTGTGCCAAATAGAAAAAGGTAGGAGGGAATGGAGTCAACAGCTCCCGAATGCATCCTAGTGGTCTCAGGGTCCACGGCCCTCCCTGATCCCTAATGATCAGTGGGCCTCCGTGGCTGGCTCGCAACAAGAAAGTAAAACAAATATCATGTAATGAGTGATCTATATATGACACTCTTTTCACATTTTTAAATAAGTAGAACCACAGATACAAAGTCCCTGTACACTTAAGACTACAGAGTTAGAGGGACCATCCATGCA
>NW_006966684.1:0-6282 GCF_000164805.1 Carlito syrichta
CGTCCCTACATTTTTCAGAGCTAATTTCTCCGTGGATACACTAAATCTGTCATTAGAGATCCACAGGAACTTTCTTGTCATCTTGTTAGTTGTAATCAAGAATCTGTCCATACAAATACTTTTCTGTCTTAGGAACATGTATGACCATAATCATGTTTCCCAGAATCAAAAGGCATATTGGTACAAAATCTCTCGATTCAGGTGACCTCAAACTACAGAAAATTCTTGTGGGCAGGCAGGTCAGAATTGGGATGTTGTGTTTTGAAGTTTCCACATTTTAGGGAGGGTCTTGTGAAGGGGAACCAAGAATCTAGGATTCCAGTTTCCAAAGAACATTATGAGAGTCTTTCTCTTGACATCCAAAGAACTGGAATTCTCCATCACCAGTAACTGTCTCAGCATCCTACAGAGAGAAGCAGAAACCTGGGTAATGGGAATCATCATATACAGGAACCTGCACGTCATATTGCTTAGGAAGTATAAGGAATCCAGTTTACATGAGTCCTCAATCCCAAAAACTCCAGACCGTCTTCCTAAGTGGTAACCACCATTCAGGTTTTTGAAGTAGGAATCTGGGTAATGGGAGTCCTCACATACAGGAAATTTCACTGCCTCTTGCTAAGTAAGAATAAGGAATCTGCCTTACTCCTGTCCTCTATCACAAAAAAACTTTAGTTCGTCTTCCTATGGGCTAAACACGAATCAGGTGTTTTTAGCATGAATCTGGGAAAATGGAGTCCTTATATACAGGAAACTGCATGATCTTTTGCTAAGAAAGAATAAGGAATCTGGGCTACACAAGTCCTCAATCCCAAAAATCTAAAGGGCATCTTGGAAAGGGCTAAAAAGAATCACAGTTTCAAAGCAGGATCTATGTAATGAGAGTCCTACTATACAGGAAAATACGTGGCTCTTTGCCAAGGAAGAAAAAGAATCGGGGTTATAGCAGTCCTCAGGCCTAAAAATCAACAGGCCATCTGTTGTGGGCTAAACAAGTATCAGGGTTTAGAACCTGCAACAAGGTATTACCAGTCATCATATACAGAATCTATGCGATCTCTTGCTAAGAAGAAATAAGAAACCTGTTTCACACGGTTCCTCCATCCCAATATCTACATGACATCTTGCTAAGGGCTAAACAAGAATCAGGGTTTCCAAACAGGGTTCTTGGGAAAGGGATTCCTCATATACAGGACATTACACGGCCACTCACTAAGGACGAATAAGGAATCTGTGATACACTAGTCCCCAATCCGAAAAATTCTCAGGGTGTCTTGCTAGAGGATGAAGAAGAATCCGGGCTTCGTGCTCGTCTCATGTTTCGGAGATATTTGGCTTGTGGGTATTATGAATCAGTCATTTCAGAACTCCAGCAACATTCTGGTCCTCTTGAGAGTTGTAATCGGGTATCTGGTAGTACAAGTCCCTTAGGTTCCTCGGGACAATCAAGGCCGGATTTCCAGGAGAAAAGTATCATCGTGCCGTATTTAGATGTAACTTTGGTCTAAGGATGAACTTGGTAATTCTTAAAATTCCGTTTGTACTTTATTTGGAGCGGGCCGACCGTTTTGCAGTTGTCAAATATTTAGTACGAATTATTAAAATGTAACCAGGATTCATGGAACCCACATCTCTAAGAAACATCTGGGCATCTGCATTTATGTATACAGAATTTCTTGCTGAGAACGGAAAGGGAATCAGATTCTTGTAGTTCTCAATTGAATAAATCTACAACGTCTCTTGATAAGGTTTAATCAGCAATCTGGGCTTCTATGTCGCCACATTATTAGGGTATCTTTTGGAAAGGGAACCAGGTATCTTGGTTTCCAATTCCACAAGAACTTTATGGGAGTCTTTCTCTTGATATTCAATCAACTGGAATTCTAGGTCACCACGAAATGTCTCGGCATCTTGCTGAGAACGAAGCAGGGATTCTAATAATGGCAGTTCTCATATACAGAACACTACACGACCTGTTGCTACGGAAGTATAAGGAATCTTGTTTACATGAGTCTTCCATCCCAAAAAACTGCAGAGCGTCTTGCAAAGAGATAACCACCAATCAGATTTTGGGAGTAGGAATCTAGATAATGGGTGTCCTCGTATACAGGAAACTGCACTGTCTCTTTCTAAGGAAGTATAAGGAATCTGGTTTACACGTGTCCTAAATCCCCCAAAAAACTTCGGGTTGTCTTGCTAAGGGCTAAACACGAATTTGGGTTTTTAAGCATAATCTAGGGAAATTAATCCTCATATAAAGGCAACTGCACGGACTTTTCCTAAGAAAGAATAAGTAATCTGTGTTTTCAATCCCCAAAACTACACGGCGTCTTCCTAAGGTCTAAACCAGCATCAGTGTTTCGACGCATATATATTGGAAAGGGAGTACTCATATACAGGCAACTGCACGTCTTTTGCTAAAAATAAGGAATCTGTGTTATACGAGTCCTCAGTCCTGAAAATCTGCAGGGCATCGTGCTGATGGCGAAAGAAGAATCAGGGATTCAAGGCATGAATGCGGGTAATAGCAGTCCCCATACACTGGAAACTACACGGCCTCTTGCTAAGAAAAAAGAAGATATCTGTGTTCAACAGGTCCTCTATCAATAAATCTACAGGGCGTCTTACTAAAGGCTACACAAGAATCAGGGTTTGGAAACAGGAATCTTGGGAAAAAGAGTCCTCAAATAGAGGACACTACTCGGCCTCCAACCAAGGACGAATAAGAATCTTTGTTGTACGAGTCCTCAATCCAAAAAATGCCCAAGGTGTCTGCTATGGGACAAACAAGAAACAGGGCTTCAAGCTCCCCAAATTTTTTGGAACAATTTAGCATGCGGATATTACGAATCAGTCATTTCAGGACTCCAGCAACATTCTGGTCCTCTTGAAATTCTTAAACGTGTATCGGGCCCTCCAAGTCCGTTAGGTTTCTCAGAACTATTAAGGCCAGATTCCAGGACAAAAAGAATCTTCTTGCCATATGTGGATGTAACTCTGGTCTTAAGATGAACCATGTATTCCTTCCCCTTCCATTTCTCTTTTTATTTTGAGAGGGGACAAGGGTTTTGCAATTGCCAAATGTTTAGCACGTATTTTTAAAGGTAACAGGAGTCATGGATTCCACGTAACTAGAAATCTTCTGAACATCTGTCTTTTTGTATATAGCGTTTGGAATTCAAATCAACAGAGATCAGGGCATCTTACCGAAACGAAATGGAAACCTGGTTCTGGGAGTTCTCATTAACCGGAATCTACAGGGCTTCTTGGTTAGGTTTAATCAGCAACCTGGGCTTCTGGGTCCCTATATTTTTCAGAGATACTTGCTCCGTGGATACGCTAAATCTGTCATTACAGATCCACAGAAACTTTTGGTACTCTTGCCAGTTGTAATCTAGGATCTGGCCCTACAAATCCTCTTGTGTCCTAGGAACATCTACCACCATAATCATGTTCCCCAGACAAAAGGAATATTGGTATAAAATCCCTTGATTCAGGTGACCTCACACTACAGAAAATTCTTGTGGGTAGGCAGGTCGGTATTGAGATGTTGGGTTTTGAATATTCCACATGTTGAGGAGTTCTTGTGAAGGCGAAGCAGAAATCCTGGATTTCAGTTTCCAAAGAACTTATGGGAGTCTATCTATTGATATCCAAACAACTGGAATTCTCGGTCACTAGGAACTGACTCGGCATCCTGCAGAGTGAAGCGGGAAGCTGGGTAATGGGTGTCGTTATATACAGGAAACTACACATCATATTGCTAAGTAAGGATAAGGAATCATGTTTACATGAGTCCTCAATCCCAAAAAATACAGGCCGTCTTCCTAAGAGGTAACCACGATTCAGATTTTTGAAGTAGGAATCCGGGTAATGGTAGTCCTCACATACAGGAAACTTCACTGCCTATTGATAAGTAAGAATAAGGAATCTGCTTTATTCCTGTCCTCAATCGCAAGAAAAATTCGGGTCGTCTTGCTATGGGCTGAAAACGAATCAGCGTGCTTTAAGCATGAATCTGGAGACTTGAAATCCATATATACAGGAAGCTACATGACCTTTTGCTAAGAACGAATAAGGAATCTGGCTTACACGAGTCCTCAATCCCAAAAATCTAAAGGGCATCTTGGAAAGGGCTAAAAAATAATCAGAGTTTCAAAGCGGGGTCTATATTATGAGAGTACTAATATACAGGAAAATACACGGCCCCTTGCCAAGGAAGAAAAAGAATTAGCGTTATAGCACTCCTCAGTCAAAAAAATCAACAGGCCATCTGCTGTGGACTAAACAAGAATCAGGGTTGAGAAGCTGCAACATAGGTAATAGCCGTCCTCATATACAGAATCTACACGATCTCTTGGTAAGGTGAAATAAGAAACTTGTTTTACACAGTTCCTCCATCACGGTATCTTGCTAAGGGCTAAACAAGATCAGTGTTTTCAAACAGGGTTCTCGGGAAATGGAGTCCTCATATACAGGACATTTCAAGGCCACTTGCTAAGGAGGAATACGGAATCTGTGATACACTAGTACCTAATCCGAAAAATTCTCAGGGTGTCTTGCTACGGGATAAACAAGAATCAGGCCTTCGAAATTGTCTCATGTTTCGGAGATATTTGGATTTTGGGTATAATGAATCAGTCTTTTCAGGACTCCATCAACATGCTGATCCTCTTGAGAGTTGTAAATGGGTATCTGGAAGTAAAAGTACCTTAGGTTCCTCGGGACAACTAAGACCAGATTCTCAGAAAAAAAGTATCCTCTTGCCGTATTTGGATATTACTCTGGTCTTAAGATGAACTTGGTAATCCTAAAATTTCCGATTGTATTTTCATTTGGAGTGGGGTCTAGGGTTTTGAAGTTGCAAAATATTTAGTCTGAATTATTAAAATGTAACCAGGAATCATGGATTCCACGTCCCTAGGAAACATCTGACCATCTGCATTTTTATATACAGAGTTTTGGAATCCACATAGACAGGGAAAATCAGGGCATCTGGCTGAGAATGGAAAGGAAAGCCGGTTCTTGGAGTTCTCAATCGCCTAAATCTACAAGGTCTCCTGATAAGATTTAATCAGCAATCTGGGCTTCTATGTCACAACATTTTTAGTTTGTCTTTTGAAAAGGGAAACAGGAATCTTGAGTTCCAAAAGAACTTTTGGGAATCTTTCTCTTGATATCCAAGAAACTGGAATTCTAGGTCACCACGAAAAGTCTCGGTGTCTTTTTGAGAATGAAACAGGAATTTCCGTAATGGGACTCCTCATATACAGAACACTACACCACCTGTTGCTACGGAAGAATAAGGAATCCTGGTTACACGAGTTCTCCATCCCAAAAACCTATAGAGCTTCTTGCTAAGGGTTTTGTGAGTAGGAATCTGGATAATGGGAGACCTCATATACAGGAAACTGCACTGTCTATTGCTAAGGAAGTGTAAGGATTGTTGTTTACACGTGTCTTCAATCCCCCAAAAAAGTTAGAGAGTCTTGTTAATGGCTAAATACGAATTTGGGTATTTCAAGGATAATCTGGGTAAATGAAATCCTCATATACAGGCATCTGCACGGACTTTTCCTAAGAAAGAATAAGGAATCTGGGTGATATTTGTTCTCAATTCCCAAAAAACTACACGGCATATTCCTAAGGTCTAAACAATCATCAGGGTTTCGATGCATGTATCCGGGTAAGGGAGTACACATATACAGGCAAATGCACGTCTGTTGCTAAAAACAAGGATCTGGGTTATAGGATTCCTCAGTCCTGAAATGCTACAGGATATCTTGCTGACGGCTAAAGAAGGATTAGGGATTCGAGTCATGAATGTGGATAATAGCAGTCCACATAAACAGGAAACTACATGACCTTTTGCTAAGAAAAAAGAAGAAATCTGTTTTTCACGGTTCCTCTATAAAAAAATCTACATGGCATCTGACTAAGGACTAAACAAGAATCAGAATTTCGAAACAGGAATCTAGGGAAAGAGAGTCCTCACATACAGGATACTACACGGCCTCCAAATAAGACTGAATAAATAATCTTTGTTGTACGAGTCTTCAATCCAAAAAATTCCCAGGGTTTCTGCTATGGCACAAACAAGAAAGTGGGCTTCGAGCTCCCCAAATATTTCAAGCAATTTATCATGCGGACATTACGAATCGGTCATTTCAGGATTCCAGCAACATTCTGGTCCTCTTGAAAGTTGTAAATGGCTATTGGGCACTCCAATTCCGTTACATTCCTCGGAACAACTAAGGCCAGATTTCAGGACAAATGGAATCT
>NW_006966685.1:0-750 GCF_000164805.1 Carlito syrichta
AGTAGTACCTGACGACACTAATAAGGCACGTAGTATAAGATGACATGTAACAAGGCAAGACATATCAGACGGAACTAACATGGCAAGAAATATCAGACGGCACTAACAAAGCAAGTGTTATCAAACGAAACTAACAAGGCAAGTACTATCAGATGACACTAAGAAGGCAAGTAGTATCAGACGACACTAACAATGCAAGTTGTATCAGACGGCACTAAGAAGGCCAATAGTATCAGACGACACTAAGATGACAAGTAGTATCAGACAACACTAAGGAGGCAGTTAGTATCAGACGGCACTAAGAAGGGAAGTAGAATCAGATGTCACTAAGAAGGCAAGTAGTATCCGATGACACTAATAAGGCAAGGAGTATCAGACGGCACTAGTAAGGCAAGGAGTATAAGACGGCACTACTAAGTAAAGGAGTATCAGACAGCAATAATAAGCTAAGGAGTATCAGAAGGCACTCACACAGCAATAATAAGGCAAGGAGTATCAAAAGGCACGAATAAGGCATGGAGAATCAGACGGCACTAATAAAGCAAGGAGTATCAGATGGCACTAATAAATCAAGGATTATCAGACAGCACCAATAAGACAAGGAGTATCAGACAGTACTAATAAGGCAAAGGGTATCAGAAGGCACAAATAAGGCAAGGAGTATCAGATGACACTAATACGGCAAGGAGTATCAGGCACCACTAAAAAGGCAAGGTGTGTCAGACTGCAATAATTAAGTAAGGAGTATCA
>NW_006966686.1:0-726 GCF_000164805.1 Carlito syrichta
CTCAAAAGCCTCCTTACACTGATAAAGACCTTTGGCAATGTCTCAGGATACAAAATATATGTACAAAAGACAATCGCATTTCTCTACACCAATAATAAACAAACAGAAACCCAAATAAAAAACACAATTCCATTCACAATAGCCACAAAAAAATGAAATACCTTGGCATCTTCCTAACCAGAGACGTGAAAGACCTTTACAATGAAAATTACAAAACACTGCTCAAAGAAATCAAAGATGACACGAACAAGTGGAAAAATATCCCATGCTCATGGATTGGAAGAATCAACATTGTGAAGATGTCCATCTTACCTAAGGCAATCTACAAATTCAATGCAATACCCATTAAATTGTCAACACATTCTTCTCAGACCTAGAAAAAACAACACAGAAATTCATATGGAAACACAAACGTCCAAGAATAGCCAGAACAATCCTCAGTAAAAAAAAAAAAAACCAAAAACAAAGCAGGTGGTATCACAATGCCAGACTTCAAACTTTAATATAAAGCTACTATCACCAAAACAGCTTGGTATTGGTACAGGAACAGGCATATAGATCAATGGAATAGAATTGAGATTTCAGACGCAAAACCTCTATTTCTCAACCAACTCATCTTTGACAAAGCCCCCACCACCTCCCACTGGGTAGAGGACACCCTATTCAGTAAATGGTGCTGGGAACACTGGCTGAGCACATGCAGAAGATTGAAACAGGACCCCTATC
>NW_006966687.1:0-733 GCF_000164805.1 Carlito syrichta
TTAAACCAGCTGGCTATCTGGCTGACCAGCAGGGTTGCTGGCTAGTTAAGCTGGCTGGGTATCTGACTGTCTAGCCAGCTGGTTGACTATTTAAACTGGCTGGCTAGCCAGCCTGCCAACCCACTAGCAGGCTAGCTGGCTACCTAGCCAGCTAGACAGCCATGTAGCTAGCTAGTTAAGCCATCTGGCTAGTCATCTAGCCAACCAGGTAGCTGACTAATTAAGTCAGCTGGCTATCCTACTAGCCAGCCTACTACCATGTCATCTAGTTAAGTCAGCTATCTAGCCAGGTATCTAGTTAAATCAGCTAGCTAGTCAGCTAGATAGTAGCTATTTAGTTAAGTCAGCTAGCCAGCTAACTTGCCAGTTAGCTAGCTAGTAAGTCAGCTGGCTAGACAAATAGATAGTTTGTTTGCTAGCTAGTTATATCAGCTAGATAGCTAGCCAGTTATTCAGCTCACAAATCAGTTAACTGGTCAGCTAATTAGTGGGTTCACTCACTTTCCATCAGCTAATCAAACTAGTTGGCTCCCTCGCCTGCCTACCAGTCAGCAAATTAGTTGGCTTGCTCACCAGTCAACAGATCAACTAACTTTGTCAGCTTGCTCACCAGCCAACAGGACAGATAACTAGTTGTTTTGCTCGCCAGCAGACTAGTTAAGTCAAGTCACCAGTGGCCTCATCGCCAACTGAAATAGTTAAGGCAGCTCACCATCAGCTCACTTGGCAGCCA
>NW_006966688.1:0-4638 GCF_000164805.1 Carlito syrichta
CACATCATAAAGCTAATTATTAAATATTTTCAAATTGTTCTGTAAAGTTGCAGTCACACATCTTAAACATGCCAACCAACAGTAATTTCATATGACTCATGTTTACAAGTGGGTAGCCCTGTTAGGGATAATAATTTTTATTACAATTGACAGCATCTTTTCACAAACTATAATGTTTTGATTTGGGGGAAATCTTTTCACTAAATATAAAGTTGCATTTTGTATTTATTTGTATTAAAATACTGATATTGCATTTCTTCTATTATTAAGGTTTTCATTTGTATCTTTTCAATAATATGTGTTTGTTAATAACAAGCAGAGATTGGATTTTTTTTAACAGTATAGTGTCTTAACATTTTAAAATTGGAAATATTTCACACATGTAAAATATCTGAATCATACATGTAAAGTATGAAGAATAATGATAAAATTGAATATTTGTGTACTCTTTACTTGTCTTAAGGAATAGAGCACACCCATTCAATTCATTTCAAGTGCTATTTATTTATTCATGTGGATTTTTTTTACTATTTTCTTTAAATTCAGGCTGAAAAATATATATATAGTCTGCTACTGGCAAACTCTCAACTCTCAACTTTTATTTACCTGTGAATGCTTTGCCTCCTTAATTTTTGATGGAGAGATTTTTACCATATTAAAATTATTGATGACAATTTTCTTAAAAACAATATCAGCATTTTTTCTAGCTTCCAGACTCCACAGTTTCTGTTAATAAATGACCTATGAACCTATCAATCATTCCTTGTAAGTAATTTGTGGTTTTCCTTTATGCTACTTCCCAGATTCCTTATTTGGTTTTTAATAGTATGGTTATGATGGTTTTCTACTGATTGATTGTATTTGCCTTTCCATTAATAGACTTTAGGGCATTTTCAAGTTTATAAAAAACTAGAAGAAGGTACAGAATTCTCATATACTCATTTTCCCCCTACCTCACATTCACAGTTTCCAGTATTATTAATGTCTTGCATTAGTGTTGTATATTTCTTGTAGCTCATAAACTAATATTTAACCAACTTATAAAGTTCAGAGTTAATTCTTTGTGTTGTACAGTTCTGAGGGCTTTGTCAAGGGCATAATGTTTATCACACTTCTCAGCTTTCTCTTCATTTTAGGTATAAAACATAAAGGTTAGAGGGGTTAGAATGGGTATCTCCCTTTTCTCAATCGGCTTGGCTCTAATAAAGTAATTTCATTTAAGAACTGGTGAAACACAGAACATTCTTGGCAGGATTGTTATTTTTTACCTTGGGTGTAATTCAAAATAGTTACTCTCCCCTTCTTCTAGAAGCAGGAGGGAATGTTTCTCCAATCATCACTGTGAGAATCTGGTGGAAGTCATAGAGACACAGGTAACAAAAGTATATATGTACTTATAGAGTATACTCTAAAACTGACTCCACAAAAGTTTTTAACACTCAGACTAGCCCACACTCAGCCTCAGGCAGCTCATTGATTGGAGTTTATGTTTTTCTACCCATTCTTGACTCCAGCAACTTCTTCTCTTAGTAAGCCGTGGTTATCTGTATTTTCCCAACTCCATAGTTTTGGGGGAGTCAGTTTGCATTGTAACCTTGTTCCCTGATAGATCTAGGAAGAATTATTGATTTTTCACCTCAGCTATTTTTTTCTTTTTATAAGGACAGAATCCTGAACTCCAAGGTTTTACATATAAGACTATAACTGGAATTTATAAACTGATTTTTGACAAAGGTTTATTTGCTTTGTTCCTTGCGTGAATCATAGTTAGTTGGTTTTTTGGCATGTCATGATTTTGTTGAAAACTGGAAATTTAAATCTTATAATGTGAAAATTGTAGACATCAAATTAATCTCCTCCGGAGTTTTTGTTGCGAATATTTGTAGTTGTTGATTTAGCAACTTTTTTTGAATTTATTCTCTAAAACTTGTATTCTTTTAGCTTTCTGACTGAAATCTCTGTTCACTTGTCTTAGTGGTTAATTAATGATTGAACAGATATTTCTTTACATTTCTGAATTCAAATCTCTGTCTTTGCTGAGGATCTCTATGTGCATGCTGAGGTACACCTTTAACACTCATCCAGGATATTTACAACTCTGCTTTAACCTTTGCTTGCTATTCATGCAGAATCTCAAGATCCACCAGAGGTGAGAGATTAGGACTTTCCCATGTCTTTCTTGAGCATACTTATTATGAGATCTTCCCATGAAAGACCAGATACAACTTAAAATGAAAGTTCTTTAGGAATGGACTTTAAAAAAACCACTTCAACTCTTTTTTGCTTCCTGTGATGTCAGAAATATGGAGTTTTATTTTTTTAAGCTCTATTGAGCTGAAAAGCTAGGGTTAGGACCAGGGAAAGTTACAAATGTTTGTGGTCCTACCAAGATTTTTTGGTTTTTCTTAAATAATTACTCACCCAGTTGCTGGAAGTCTTTGACATATTTCCACAGTTTGGAAAATGTTGATTTGACAATTTTGCTTTTTATGAAAAGGTGGATTTTCAAAGATCTTTACCATTTTCTCTGATGTCTGGTTTTAACTTTAGTCTTTATTGGTTTTGTTTCAGATTTGAAATTTTTGGAGCACAGGCTATGAACATTTGTGTGGCTTTCAATATTTATTCTATATTGTTTTTCACAAATGTACCTCAGTACCAATTGTGTGTGCATCGGTATTACAATAATAACATGCCAGATTTTAGTTAATTATCATTAAATTACTAATTTATGGCATAAACAAAGAACTCATTCTACAGTTGCTCTAGTTTACATTTTTATTACCAAATAGTATGAATAATAGCCATGTATTCATTATTTTTAAACTTTCATTTCAACCTTCTAATGATAAATTGATAATTGATAAGTTTTTTAAACTTACATAAATGACGCTGGAATCATTTATATATTATTCCTTTAGTAATAGTGAAACATAATTATTTAGTAAAAATTTTGTGGTTTTATAAATTTCTATCTTAAGTAAAAGAAAGTTAAATGATCATTTTTCATCTATTGCTAAATTATTAAATGTAAATAATGTGTGACAATGTTATGTAGCATATAAATTTTTATAATTTTTGATGTGTTGAGAAAATTTTCAGTTCTGTAGAAAATCAGGAATTTACTTTGATAAATTTGTTTACTGATAGGGTGATTTTAATGAGTGCCTGCTACTGGAGTTTTGTATGCACTGGAATAATGTATTGCCATATCTGTTAATTACTGAGACAGAAACACTTAAGAGTATCGATGCATTTGAATCAATGTTTTCAAGGTTCTGTTTTATATGCAACTAGTAGAAACTAACTACAGGCATACCTCATTTTACTGAACTTCACTTTGTTGCACTTTACAGATATTGTGATTTTTATAAATTGAAGGTTTGTGGCAATTCTATATCAAGCAAGTCTATTGATGCCATTTTTCTGTAAAAAAGAAAACTAACAAACACAAAAAACAGACAGGTCTCTGTGTCATAGTTTGGTAATTCTTGAAATGTTTTAAGTTTTTCATCATTATTATATCTGTTATAGTGATCTAGATCTGTGATCTTTAATGTGGCTATTGCAGTTGGTTGGGGGTGTCATAAACCATGTACATAGGCAGTAATTTTGTTTATTTTTTAAAGTTGTGGGTACAATTCAGGCTTATGTATACAAATGGTCATTGAGTAGGTAAAGCTTGGACCTCACTTTGATCCCCATTTCACTTGGTTGCGATCAGGTAATCTTATTGATGAAGTGTGTCCCGCTTCCCTCCCTTGGCAATTTCCCACTACTCCCAATCCTTTTCTTATAGTATTTTGATATTTGTTCAGGGTCCACATATGAGTGAGAACATGTGATACTTTTTTCTTTGTTTCTGTGATAGATCACTAAGTATTATAGTCTCTATGTCCATCTAAGTTGCTGCAAAGTTCATAATTTAGTCCTTCTTTACAGCTGTGTAATAATCAATCATGCATTTGTATCACATTCCTGTTCCATAAACTATGAGGTGAAGTTTATTGAAAGGTACTTTATATCTTTGGTTATGATAATTGTAAAAACTTCAGTAACATATGCCACACTAGCAAGTCCTGATGATCATAATGCCAACCTTTATTTGAGCATCTCCTATCTACCAGGCACTTAGGACCTGTTGGTGATGTCACGAATGTTTCCATGTGGGTGGGGGGACCTCTGGTTCTGGTTTTGCATGTCATGCATGGATTCCTCCACTCCCCAGATGTACCCTTTCCATTAAGTTGATCATGATCAGGCATCTTGCTAATATAAAGATATCATTTCAAACCTTGAATTTCTAATAAAAAATAACAGAGCTGTTGTATAGAGTAGGAAGTCAATCAATTAAGTCCCAGGGCCAAAACTTGCCCATCCCCTATTTTTGTAAATAAAGATTTGTTGGAACACAGTCATGCCAATTCATTTATACCTTTCCCATGGCTACTTTTGTGCTATAGTGGGCAGGGGTGAATAGCTGAAACAGTAAGTCTCTGACCCACAAAACTTAAAACATTTACTGTTCAGCCTTTTACAATATTTTAATGCTGATCCTTGGTTTAAAGGATTGACAGGGTTCATCAGCCCCATAGATGATGAACAATTTGAAGAAGGGAGACCCTTGAAGCTAAGAAT
>NW_006966689.1:0-723 GCF_000164805.1 Carlito syrichta
TTTCAAAGGTGGCCACCGGGCCAGTCTGTTCAGGCCTAAAACCACAGGTCCCAGAAGGCCGGCCCCCACCCTCCACACTCATCTCCCATGGTAAAGACACATGTGACCTCACGGAACAGACAGCATCAAGATAGGGCAGTCATCGGGCACAGAGCAATCACAGCGGTCCAGCAACATCGCAGCCAGTCCAGGTTCCAGTCGTCTGGTCTGCCAGGTTCGAGTGGAGGGAGAGCCCTTTCCTCTCCCAATCACTCCATTGTCCACCACCCACACGTACTTTGTGCTGGGGAACAATGGACGCCCATTGTGAGGCACGTGGGAGGCATCTTTTTTGTCACCGTAGTCTCTGTTGGCCTGGCTGGGGCATGGCAGCATGATAGTGGCTCCCAGGGCCTTGACCTGTGGGGCTCAGGAGGTCCTCTCCCTTCAGCCTCTGAGCAACCATGACTCTGGTGGCCAAAATGCCTGACTATTTTGAAGACCTCTTGCTAAGACAAGGTCTGTGCAGGACGCCTGGTCTGGTTTCTGACCCCTGGCCTCAGGCAGCCTCCTGCCTTGGTCTCCCAGGGTTTGAGGCTGATGACCGTGAGCCATGGTGCCAGCCTGAATTCACACATTCTCTTGGTGGGGGCAATGCAAGGAATGCCCTGGGATGGAGCTACCCCTCATGTGTAGCTGGGACCTCCAGTGTCATTACACATGACTCCAGTGTTTGCATTCTGA
>NW_006966690.1:0-710 GCF_000164805.1 Carlito syrichta
GAATATGGTTTATACGTGTCCTCAATCCCAAACAGAACTTCACAGTATCTTGCTAAGGGTTAAACACGAATTTGGATTTTTGAACCATAATCTAGAGTAATGAAAACCTCATATACAGGCAACTGCATGGACTTTTCTTAAGAAAGAATGAGGAATCTGGGAGACACATGTTCTCAATCCCAAAAAAACTACATGGCATCTGCCTAAGGTCTAAACGAGCATCAGGTTTACTAAACATGTATGTGGGAAGGGGAATACTCCTATAAAGGCTACTGCACGGCTGTTGCTGAAAATAAGGAATCTGGGTTACACGAATCCTCAGTCCTGAAAATCTACAGGGCATCTTCTTGATGGCTAAAGAAGAATCAAGGATTCGAGGCATGAATGTGAGTAATAGCAGTCCTCATATACAGCAAAGTACATGGCCTCTTGCTAAGAAAAAAGAAGAAATCTGTTTTACACGGTTGCTCTATCAAAAAATCTACATGGCATCTTACTAGGGGCTAAACAAGAATCATTGTTTCGAAACAGGAATCTAGGGAAAGAGAGTCCTCACATACAGGACACTACACAGCCTCTAACTAAGAAGAATAAAGAATATTTGTTGTACGAGTCCTCATTCCAAAAAATTCCCAGGGTGTCTGCTATGGTACAAACAAGAAACAGGGCTTCGAGCTACCCAAATGTTTTGGAGCAATTTAGCATGCGGA
>NW_006966691.1:0-6044 GCF_000164805.1 Carlito syrichta
TAGGGCAGCACTTGCCCACAAAGGCCTGAAACATCTTACCACAGTACCTAATAACATTTCTGCAGGTGAGATTTTATAAGAAATATTTGAGCCTCTCTCCCAGGGTTTCAATCCCCTGGCCACTCAAGCTGCCCTGCTCATAGACCCATCCACGCTCAGTGCATCTGGATGCGGTGCCAGGACACCACAGGGTCCTGATGCGAAGAGATTGTGTGCAGCAGCCAAGCAGGGGCATGATGAGTCCAGCTCAACCCTTTCCAGTATTATCTAGTGACACCACTGCCCTCCGGTGAGATGGCACCAGATTCCCATAAGGAGAGGGGTGCATGGCCTGAGCCACACACTGAGTGGCTGGTCATGGCAGACACTGCCCCAGCAGAGACGTGGGTCTGGAAGGTGTGCCTGGGAAACATGTGGAATGAGGCATCTGCAGGGACCGCTCTCGGAGCTTTTCCTTCAGTCATTTTAATGAAACCATTATTTTGAGGGAAAGAAGGCGACCTCCATGACTGGTGCCTCCGAGGCTAGAGCACAGCCTTTTCCTGTACTGAGCCCGGCTTGCTTCACCCTGAAAAAAATAGACCCACAACTGGCGCCTGGAGCTGGGGACATGGGCAGCCCCGGGGGCAGCCACAACCTGTGCAGGTGGGTTCCCAGTGGCCCCGGAGCAGGCAAGGGCTGTGCTGAGCTGAGATGCCAGACTTTCCTCCAGGAAGTCCCTTCTCTGTGCTGTGGTGACTTGGATGGGAGCTGTGATCTCAGGGCCAATGAGAGACTTAAGGTCCTCCCTGGGGAGCAGCCAGGCCCACCCACCCCATGTGGCCACCTGGCAGAGCTCACACGACAGCAGAGGTCATTGGTCCTCAGGTCTACAGTCTGTGCTGGAGGCCCAGGAGGCTCTTGAACTGGGCCCTGTGTGAGTCCTAAGGTCTGAGACAGGAAGAGCTGAAGTTTCAGTTTGAGTCTGAAGGCAGGAAAATCCACCCCTTACTGGAAGGAGGCTCAGCCTTCATGCTTCAGCCGGGACCCCAGCCGCTGGGGAGGCCGTCCTAGGACTCGGTCTGGCGATTCAAGTGCCAGTCTCATCCAGAAATCCCAGACATGCTTGGCATAATCTTGGAGGTTTTTGTGTATTTATTTTAAATGATATGTACAGATGGTGCACCCCATGGTATGCTAGAGTTTGTGGAATAAACTGGAATGGCCGAATGCCATGAATGAGCCTGGGTGTCAGGTGGGTTTGGAGTCAGGGTCAGGGTCAGATGGACAAGCTCTGAGGGACATTGAAGCATGTCAGAGTGAGGGCTGAGGAGTCAGGGCCTTCACAGGCGTGGGGAAGGGGGTAAAGTCACGTCAGCTGGGCACACAGGCTTGGCCTGCTCCCAGCCAGACCAAAGACCTCTCTCCAGGGCCCACAGGGCTTGTGTTGCCTCTGACCAGGCCACTGCTGACTTTTTGTCAAGATTCTCACATTCCAACACTAACTTGCTCATTCCTCCCTCAAGCATTTGCTGTGTACATACATGGGCCCGAAGCCAGACTCAGGGCTAGAGACAGGAGAGGAAAGACCCTTGTGCCCTTTCTCCCGGGGGACAGCAGTGAGTGAGTCAATGGGCAATCACAGGTATCTGTTCACAGACAGGCCTGAAGGAGAAAGCTCGGCTGGCGGGCACATGGCACATGCAAGCGCTTCTCTTGCATTCTCTTCCAGAACAGAGCTACAGTTAAGTCAGACCGACACAGGCATAGGTGTGTCCCCTGGACCTGAGGCATACTGTGTGATCCCAGGCAAGTCACTCACCCTTTCTGGGCTGGCTCTTCTGATGGTGACTGGAGGTGCAGGTCTGGCTGCCCCTAAGTCTGGTTCCGCAGAGCTCATTACTACCCTGTGCTGCATGTGGCTCTGTGTGGCTGCATGTGGCTACCTGTGGCTCTGTGTGGCTGTTATGTGGTTGTGTGTGGCTACATGTGATGACTGTGTATTACTGTCATGTGACTTTGTGTAGTTATATGTGGCTATGCATGGCCATGTGTGGCTGTGTAAAGTTGCCGTGTAGCTGCTGTGTGGCTGTATGTGGCTGCATGAGGCTGCAGGTGGTGTCCCTACAGCAGCTAGTGTGTCCTACTCTGCTCGTGTGATGGCACATGTGGGAACGAGCCACAAGGACGTTTTGACTATGGCCGAGGAACACAGAGGAATGTGTCAAGTGACATGTGGCACTGAGGGGAACTACTGGGGTGTCTGGACATGATGTCAGGCCAGTTCCACCACCAAGTCAGAGGAGTGTCTAGCCTGTTTCCAAATGCGGTTGGGGGGGAGAGTCTATTTTTCTTTCAGGGCTTAAACTCCATTGTCACCACATGTAGGTTCATGAAACTCCTAGAAACTTTTAAAAAATGTTTTAAATCTAAACGGTGGGCTCGCAGGACTCTGGCACTCCAAGTTGGTGTTTGAAATGAAGCTGAGATGTGGCCCTAGGAGGTAACACCTGGCCTGTCTCAGCACAGCCTGGCCATAGGCAATGGTGATAATGCTTTGCAAACCACAAGTTTAGCACTTAAAAAAGTATGCTGCCGGGCTCGGTGGCTCAGCCTGTAATCCTGAGCCTTTGGGAGGCTGAGGAGAGTGGATTGCTTGAGCCTGTGGGTTCGAGACCCACCTGGGCAGGCGAAACCTCATCTCTACAATAAATCAAAAAATTAGCTGGGCATGGTAGCGTGTGCCTGTAGTTCCAGCTACTTAGAAATCTGAGGCGGAAGGATCACCGGAGCCCAGCAGGTCCAGTCTGGGTGACAGAGTGAGACTCCAACTCAAAAAAAAAAAAAAAAGAAAAAGAAAAAGTATGCTGCACTCACCACCAGGAAGAAAAACGAGGGACAATGCACACTTGCTTTTTCAACAAAGCAGCCTTGAGATAGTGGCTCAGGGCACACTGATGGCAGCCTGTGTACCCAGAGGTGTCCCAGCCACGTTGATACCCAGCAGTCAGCAGCAGGATCAGCAGCCCTGGCCTGCAGCACCCTAAGCCAAGCAGCGTTTTCATTTCTTTGAGGCTCAGTCCAGTAGTGGAAGGGACATGGTCTGGGAGGAGTGCATGGCACTTGCAGGGACAGTCCACTTGTTGGAGACTGAATAGGAGCAGTGGGAGGGACAGAAGAGGGAAGACATCAGGCCTGTTGGAGTATGGCAGATGAGAGAGATAGGTAGAGCCTTCCATGGTGGTCTACAGCACATCACCCAGCAGGTGGTCACCCAGAGGCGCATGCGCATCAGAGCATGGCCCAGAGATGCAGGAGCCTCTCTGTCAGCGCTGAGAGGTGACTTTCCTCAGGATCTGACCTCTCCAAGACTCTTTCCAGTGATCAACTTGATGACATGATTGAAGGCTGGGTTGGGCAGCTGCCGGGTGTTGGCTGGGAAGGGAACGCTGGAGAGGTTCTGGGAGTCTAGGGAGTGGGATCACGTGTCAAGCACTGTAAGTCTCCTTAATTTTCCTGTAAAGGCCTCACAACAATCTATTTTCATCAACATATTCAAAAGTGGATTTTTCCTTCAGGAAAATGCAAAGGGTGCTGAATATTAAAACAATAGCATGCTTCACACACACCAAAGTTTAAAATACTAGTGTTGGTGGGACACGAGGAAGCAGAGCCCCTCACAGCCGGCTGGAGATACTCCACACTGGAGAAAGTCCAGCCCACTGCCATATGGAACATGTGCCACTGGTGGCCCAGCCACATGTCACACGTCACGCCGGAGGAGCCAGTGTGTCCGTCCACAGCAAGCAGAGAGAACGAAACTGTGTGATCACAGAGTGAAGTTCCAGGAGCCATCCCTGTGAAGGGCATATCTGCTGAAACCAGGGGGAGGAATCCATGCGTCTACATGGACAGATCTTAGTAGGGAACAAGCAGATGGCAGAGAACATAGGGAGCACACACATGGATACCCTCTGTGACTGTTGACCACAGTCAGGTGTGGCCCATGGAGTGTGCTTCTTGAGCCTCCCCTGAAGACACAGGTCCACAGCAGGTCAGCATCCGTGAACCCGGCTGGTGATGCCCTTTGTTTTCCCACTTATTCTGCTTTCCATGGGTTTGACTGTGATGTGAAAGTCTTGATCTGTGTCACATTGAGCCGAACTTCCACCCTGCAGGGAGAGATCGGCAGGTGGGGCAGGCCACACTGGCTGGTGTGGGGGTGAAGTCGGGCCGCTTGGGAATGACTGGGGCAGGGAGCAGAGTCAGTCGCCACCAACCTCTAGCACAGCTCCCAGGCCATCCCTGCCTGAGGTAGCTCCAGATCCCTTCTCCCTTGGCAGCTATGCGGGGACGTGGCCCCTGCCCTCACTTCGAGATTCCACCCAAGGGTCCCTTCTCAGGCCCAATCACAGTGCCCTTGGAGCCCATGGACAGTTGACCAGCTCCATGGGCACTGAGTACCCAGGAGTGTCACCTTAGACCCCTTGTGGCCTCTTCAACACTTGACACTCACAGGGACAGAAACAAATTTCCATGCCTGCAGAGCTAGCTGGGTGGGCAAGGGGAGGGAGGGTCAGGCAAGTCCCTATGGGGTAGCTCCAGGTGGTGAGGGCACAATGGCCAGTGGCCTTCTACCACGCCCTGGGGCACAAGGGACAGAGCATGCTGAACGCCAGCCTGGAGCCACGTACCATCCTGACAGAGGCCAAGGCAGAGAAATGGGTCTAAGTCCACCAGAAATGAAATGGATAGGTGCCAGAGCACGTAACAGCTGCCCTGTTGAGTGTCCATGCTTTCCTCAAGCATTTAAAAGGCCGGTCAGGTGAGGAGGCAGGAAAACTGTGGAGTCGTACAACCTTCTACAGTGGTCAGTGACTGTGTGCATGTCCCATGATGTGGTGCGCATGCGTGTACCTTCATGCCCTCCCTGGGCTGACCTGTCCTCTGCCCCACAAGGCCTGGCTGGTGTCCACCTCTTTCAGGATTACCTTCCCACCCATCTGGGTCAACATCTGAGCCCCCAGGGGTCTTGGTCACCATCTGGCTGTGACATCACCACACATGCCTACACAGTCCCTCATGGGCACACTGGAATTCCAGCAGCCCACCTGCTGTCCTTGGACCTGGCCCAGGAAGGAGTGTCCCAGCCCAGGCACTGACTTTGTTATGACAGAAGGGAGGCAGGAGGTCCCACAAGTCAGGCAAAGTCAGAGTTTGCGCCTGGAATCTGGGGTTCCTGCACACATAAAATTTCCCATGAAGACACGGTCACATGCCCTTTTGGCTGTCCTGTCCCTAAGGGAGCACCTGCCTGGGACAGCGCCAGCCTCTCTGCAAGTGGTTTTGCAGCCAGCGCCCCCACCGCCTGCCGGGTTGGTGGCTTCCCACAGATGTGCCCTGTCATACCCTGGCCTGCTTCTTGGGCCAGGCTCATCAGTCATGCCTAGATGTCATCCTTCACCTTCTTCCTGCTAGTTGGGGGCCTCACCCCCAGCTCAGAATCCAGCGAGGGCTGCTTTGTTTTCTTGGTGCAGACCGGGACTGCGGCCCCGTCAGAACCCATGTCCAGACAGCAGGGCCCAGCTGCACCAGGGATGCAGATCTGTCTGGAAACTACACCCTCCCAGATCTTCAAGGAGGGGAGGAAGATCTTCCTGCAAGTCAACCCTGATCCTTCAACACTGCGGCCTTTGGCACTTCCCTCAGGCTCTCATTGCTCTCCCACCAATAATTCCTGCCCTGCCTCAGTGCACTGAATGTGCCTCTGGCAGAGTCTTGGTTGACTACATAAAGGGAAGTGGTGGGGCCCTGCCCCATGCAGAACAGCTGCCAGGTTCAACCTGCTCTTGCTGGATCTGAACAAACTTTCTGTAAAGTGGTGGTAAAACCTCAACATTGGCCGTTTTGAGATGGAAGTGAGAAAGAAGAGTGAAGTGTGCCACCTCAGTGGGAACAGACGGTGGGTGGGTGGATGGATGGATAATGGATGACTAGACGAGTGGATGAATGAATGGGTGGGTGGATGGGTGAATGGACGGATAGATGATGGGTGGGCGGATGGG
>NW_006966692.1:0-689 GCF_000164805.1 Carlito syrichta
TGTAGACCTTAGGATCGAGGATATGTGTATCCCAGATTCCTTGTTCATACATAGGAGATGTTTTTGAAGTTTTCTGTATATGAGGACTCCCGTACCCCAGATTTGGGCTTCAAATCCCTGATACACTTTTCTCCCTTAGTATGACACCCTGTAGGTTTTTTGATTTGAGGACCCGTGCTACCCAGATTCCTTATTCTTCCATAGTAAGAGACTATGTAGTTTCCCATATATGAGGATTCCCATTACTCAGATTCCTGCTGAATTCTCAGTAACACCCGAGATATTTCATGATGAGCATAGAATTCCAGTTGTTTGAATATCAATAGAAAGACTCCCATAAGGTTTTTGGGGACCTGGAATATAAGATTCCTGGATAACATTAACAAGACCACCCTAAAATGTGGAATTTTCTAAATCCAATGTCCCAATTTCACCAGGCTGACCCCAAGAAATTTCTGTAGTTTGAGATAAAATGAATCGAGGGATTTTGTACCAATTTGCCATGTGATTCCTGGGGTACCTGATTATGGTCCTAGATGTTCATAGGCACAAAAGGATATTTGTGCCAGACCCTCGATTACAACTATCAAGAGAATAGGATGTTCCTGGGGATTTGTAATGACAGATTAATGTATCTACGGATCTAGTAGCTTCTCAAAATGTAGGGATACTGAAACCCAGATAGCTGG
>NW_006966693.1:0-754 GCF_000164805.1 Carlito syrichta
CCCAACAGTCTAGTGACATTTTCATACCCTGAAATCACTTGAAATCATTTTAATTCTGAAAACTCGGATCCCAAATTCTCACCCTCCTCATTGCCTTGTATTGTTTTAGACTCAGATTCCCTAACTCCAACTATATAAATTGCACAGACCCACTGAGGTTTTCTTACCCTTGACCTACTTTTATCTTTTTACTAGTGTTATTTTAAAAATATCCCTCCCTTGCCTGAGCCCGCGGGTTTGAGACCCGCCTGGGCAGCAAGACCTCATCGCTACAATAAATAAAAAAATCAGCTGGATGTTGTAGTGCATGCCTGAAATTCCAGTTACTCGGAAGGCTGGGGCAGAAGGATTGCTGGAGCCCAGCAGGTCGAGGCTGTGGTGGCCAGGAGTGGCCACTGCACTCCAGTCTGGGCCACAGAGTGAGACTACAACTCAAAAAAAAAAAAAAAAATCCCTCCCTTGAATCATTCCTCAATTCTAGTTCCTCATCCTTAACATCACTAACTGGTATTTCTCTTTATCGATTTCCTAATGAATCATTTGTTCAGTAGGTGCCCAGGCAAGGGGTCTGTTAACAATATGAAATGTGGCAACTTCTCTCAATCATCTCTTTCATTTGTTCAAGTAAGCTCCACATCAATGGAAACTAAACTATTTGTGCTTACTCTTGTACATTATTATATTCTAATTTCTATGTACATTTTCCCATTGAATACTTTATTTAAAATACCCACCTCAACTTGCCAGCACTTAC
>NW_006966694.1:0-650 GCF_000164805.1 Carlito syrichta
TTCTGTTCCTCCAGGTACACTCTCTACAGGGGAATTACCGAGTCACATGGCAGGTCAATTTCCTGTTCCTTTAGAAACCCCCATAATGTTTTCCATAGATGTTGCTGTAGTTTTCAATCCACATGTAGTTTAGAAGCATTTTTCTTTTCCAAATTGTTACCAACATCTGTTATAGTTTGTTTTATTAATGATGGACATTCTTACAGAGGGTATGTGGTATGTCAGTGTGGTTTCCATTTGCATTTCTTTGATGATGAATGAAACTGAGCACATTTTCAAGTGTCTGCTTGCTGCCCGTATCTCTTCTTATGAGAAGTCTCCAATCATGCATTTTGCCCATGTTTTAAAGGAACTCTTTTTGTATGATTTTCTGAGTGTTTGAGTTTCGTATAGATCCTAGATCTTATGCCTTTGTCATATATGTAGGTGGAGAATAGTTTTTCCCATTCTGTGGGTTGTCTCCCTGCTCTTTTAATGGTTTCTTTTGTTTTGCAAATGTTTTCTAATTTGAGGAGATTCCACTTGTCTAACTTACTTCTTAAGGCATGGACATTTAGGGTTCTGAAGGGGAATTAATTCCCAGTTCCTGTTTCTATAAAGGTTTCTCTTGCAATTTCTAAGATTATTATAATTTGGTGTTTTACTTTTTA
>NW_006966695.1:0-816 GCF_000164805.1 Carlito syrichta
TATTATATGACTGGAAAAACACCTAAGTAGTAAAAAAAAATTGATAATTTTACAGTTCAAGTTACATCAGATAAGAGAGAAAATTTTAAAGAGATGAAATAGACAATCAGAAGCAACTGAGGGTCAAAGCCACTTCCAGTAGTCCAAGTGCTGGGAGAAGCAGGGTGGCCTGTTTGCTCCTCTTGGCATGGCAGGTGATGCCACAGGTGGAACGAGCTAAGACTGAGTGCAAGGCAGAAGTGGTCTGGGGAACCTCAGGGGTGCATCAGAGAGGCAGCTGCTCTTCTGTGATGACTGAGAACAGATATGCAGGAAAGCGAGGAGTCACTCGGCAGTAGGAGCTCAGGCAAAGCCAAGGAGGTGCGAAACAGCTTGTCTTGTTTTTGGAGCTACATGCAAGGAGCAAGGAGTGAGGAGTAGAGCTGGGCAGGTGATGTCGTGGGTCCATGCTCAGTATTGCACAGCCCAGAGAGGGCTGTGAGATACCTGGAAGTAGCTCTAGTCCCTGGGGTGAGTTCTCTGGCTCTGCCCACGCCCACCCCGGTGTCTTCATCCAAGATCAAGATCCTTTTATTTTCTTGTTCCCTTGTATCCATTGACAGTGTTGATTTACAGGACTTATCTTCTTCCAGGGCTTAGAATTCCCCAGACATCTTTGAGAGACCCCAAAAGGTTTGCAGTTCAGACAGCTCTAACCAGGCACCTACCTCCAACTGGCTTTCTACCAGCCCCTAGGAACTGGCACACCTCTCCTAAACACATAGACATGATTACATTCCTTTAGACCCATCGCCAATGGCCTGAGCTGTAGTTCTT
>NW_006966696.1:0-641 GCF_000164805.1 Carlito syrichta
AGGCCCAGGCCAAGAGGATGGCCAGAGTTTGGCTGGTTGAGAGCAGACTGGTCAACCTATTGAGGAAAGGAAAGAAAGAAAGAAAGAAAGAAAGAAAGAAAGAAAGAAAGAAAGAAAGAAAGAAAGAAAGAAAGAAAGAAATACCTTCTCCTTCCATCCTTCGGGCCCCAGTCGTTTCCCCCATGCCCTCCAACTTGTGAGGGTTCCCCAAGCTCAGTGCCTTCCATCCATAACCCCCCCACAATGGCTGGCATCGCTTTGGTGCAGGTGTTCCCAGGGCTCCATGGCCGGGTTCCTGCCAACTCTCCTCTCTGAGCTGAGAACTGTGTCACAGGCAGGCCAACCCTCCAAATTGGCATTGAGTAACTTCCGCCAAGAAAGGACAGGGAGACATCCCTCACCTGGGGACATTTCTTTGCCCCAGTCACATTTTTCCTGGCTCTAAAGCCAGTCGCCCTTTGAACACACCATGCGGATTTGAGCATCTGTGTATGATTCTGATGATTTTGGAGACAGGGTCTCGCCTCTGGCCCAGGCAGAGACTCACGGACAAGGCTGTCATTCACCGCCAGCCTCAAAATCACAGGCTGTGGTGATCCTCCCACCTCAGCCTCTGAAGTGGCCAGCACGATGGGCACCTT
>NW_006966697.1:0-737 GCF_000164805.1 Carlito syrichta
ATTAGCAATGGTGCCTGGCCAGGTCTCACACGGACTCTCAGTGGGAGTGACACAAAAAAAGCCCCAGAACGAAGGCTACCATATCCTGTGAAGTTGAGACCACAGTCGCTACCATGCGCCACTCCTGTGTTTGCATTCCTGGAGTGATGAAGTCTCGCTACATGACCCAGCCTGGTCTCGAACCCCCAGGCTTCAGTGGTCCACTGCCTCAGATTCCCAAAGTCACAGTGTGATTATCTGCTGGTCCACCATCTTTCGGAAACTATGCCCAATTCTGGGGCATCCTTCCCAAGTGATCTCTGTCTGTTCCCGATGATGCCAATTCCATACAAAAATAGATGCTCTTCTTTCTTTTCCTTGTTTTCTTTATCAGAATCTCACTCCTTCACCCAGGCTGGAGGGCGGTGACTCGCTCCTGGCCACCGTAGCATTGGCCCGCCAGGCTTCAGCGAGTCTTTTTCCAGTCTTCTGAGGTGCCAGAACAACAGGCACGTGCCAACACACCAGGCTTATTTGGGATGAAGGGTAGAGATGAGATCTCATTGCATTGCTCTGGTGTGTCTTGGCCCACAGGCTGGGACTGGCTGCTGGCTTCCACCTCCCAAAGTGCTGTAAATATGATGCTAAGCCCCCAAACCCAGCTTTGATCCTTCGTCAAAAATGGACCAGAAGACTTGGTGCAGCAGCCCACACCTAGAATCCCAGCATACTGGGAGCCCGAGGTGAGAGGATGACTT
>NW_006966698.1:0-699 GCF_000164805.1 Carlito syrichta
CCTAGTCAGCAGACTTAAGTAACTGACATAATTTGCTAGTCTGCTGTCTAGCCAAGTGACTTAAGCTCGCTACCTAGCTAGCCAACTGGATAGCCAGCTGACTTAACTAGCTGACTTAAATAGCTGGCCTGCTTGCCAGACAGCTGAATTAACTAGCTTACTATATAGCTAGCCAGCTGGTTAGCAAGATGACTTAACTAGGTGACTTAAGTAGGTAGTCAGCTGACTAGCTAGCTGACTTAAGTAACAAGCTACCTAGCTAGCCAGCTAGATATAGAGTTTACTTAACTAGGTGGCTTTACTAGGTAGCCAGTGTCCTAGACAACTAACTTAACTATATAGCTTCCTAGGTAGCCAGTTGTCTAGTCAGCTGACTTAACTAGGTGTCTTAAGTAGCTAGCCAGCTGGCTAGAAGACTGACCTAACTGCCTAGCTACCTAACTAGCCAGCTGAATAGACAGCTGAGTTAAGTAGCTAACTACCTACATACCCGCTGGATTGCCAGAAGACTTAACTACCTAGCTACCTACCTAACAAGCTGACTAGTGAGCTTACTTTACTAGGTTACTTAACTAGCTGGTTAACTGGCAGACCAGCTGTCTTAACTAGCTAGCTACCCACAAGGGCAACTGGCTAGCCAGCTGACTTAGCTCGCTGAATTAACTAGCTAGCAAGCTGACTTCACTATCTGACTTAACC
>NW_006966699.1:0-1470 GCF_000164805.1 Carlito syrichta
TTTGACTTTCAAGGTCACCACAGCAGGAGGAAGGGGTTGAAGGTAGCTGCCAACTCTTAGCTGCCTCAGCATTGGAGAGACCATGTCATTCCACCACTGTCCACTGCTTAGAAGAGGTCACACAAGCTGACCCATCATCACAGGAGGCTGGGATGTGAAGGGGAGGCCAGGATGTGAAGGAGGAAGCCATAGGAGTCTTGGCAAGCACTCATTATCTCTGCTGCAAAGGTGAAAGCAGGAAAGGGCAGCTGCCCATCATGTCCCAAAGGTGCAGGGGAGGGTGACATCACTCACGAGTAAGGAGAGTCTGCCTCAGCAGCATGGAGTGACCACTTGACTTTGGAAATGGAAAGAAAGAGAGAAGCAGAAAGGAAAAAACCCTGGAACTTGAAGACACTCAAAGGGAGATTGCGAGGGAACCAAATGAGAGGTACCCATCTGCCCTCAGACATCTCCATGCAGGAAGTGGGCCTGCTCTCTGGGACAGGTAGAGCAACGGCTAGGCTGGGCGCCCTAAGGAGAGTTTGTTTCGGGGCAAGAGGAAATGCAAGAGGGAGTCAGCAAGAAATGAGGAAGAGAAACGCCTTGCCCAGTGAGGGCTCTGTAGTTTTCAGATTATGCGCATGTGAGGAGGGCCCAGTCAGTAGAGTGGATCGCATTAATAGGAAATATGAAAAATTCTGAGTCTTTCAGAATGATGCCTTTCCCCTAAAGTTAATAGTGAGGTTCTCATATTAACAAAGAGCAGAAAATAGACTGATAAAACTTCTCTCTTGACAGACAGCACTTTTCTGTTTGGTCTCGCATGTGTGTGTTCCAGCTGTCCTCCACATCTTCCGTTTCACATGGGTGGTCACTATAATGGGGTAAGCTTGCTGTCCATGCTGGGGACTTGTGTGCTGCATATTTCATAAAAGAGATGGCATCATGATTCCTTCGCTGTGCTCTCATGGGACACAAGCTGGAATGAACCTGGTTCCCCAAAGTATGGATATTGTCTTGGGGCCCCATTTGCTCTCAGAGTATAGCGCCTTAAGAAGGAAAAAGCATTATCTGAGAGGAATGTCCATAAAAAGAACCACTGAGAGTTGTGAGATGGAGATTTTTCTGACCAAACCATTTTAAATAAATCTATTCAGTAGTTTTTTGCCTCTTCTGCCTTTTTTGAAAGCCATGAAAAGAGACCTGGGAAGAAACCTTAGAGATCAGATAAATCCACTAGAAATACTGTGAATGAGATTCTGGGTCTCTGGTGGAAAAGCACTTCAGGTGCTCTGGGTTCACAGTTTCCTGCATCTTCCTGAGCGGAGTCTGAGAAAGTGTTGCTCATGTAAATCTTTAAGAATCAAAAATGCCTGTCTGTACCTGGAGCTCTAAACACTCCACTTCAAATCTGACGGCCAAAGCAAAGTTCCAACTCCCTGTGATGATGTTGGATCTTAACTCTTCCATCGTAACCCTTCTGATCTC
>NW_006966700.1:0-757 GCF_000164805.1 Carlito syrichta
AAAAAAAGGACTTCCTCAGCTATTCATATATTTGGAACATTAAAAATAATACCAGGCAACCCTCTTTCAGGTCCCTCCTGCTGTGGAGCTTTTCTGTCTTCTTAATAAACTCCTGCTTTTAAAAATAATAATAATAATAATACCATTTATGATGTATCAGCTTCTGGACTAAAAAGGTGTTAGAAATTCTGAGTCAGCCCGTTGTTTAGTCTAAGCGTGTCGGCTCAGAAGCTTGTACCCAAAGGTCTGTTTTCTGAAATGTCAGCAGTTCTGCATTTTAGCAAAGTCTTTTCCAGGAGGCTTCTGGCAGGTATTAAAAAGCAAAGCCTATTTGGTAGCGTGACTGAAAGGCTGTGGTTAGTTTGTTATAGTAACCAGCAATTGAATACGTTCTCTAGTGGAGTAGAGTACATGGATTTGATAAGGGCTTGATTAATGTTTTTCTTGAGGGTAAAAATCACTGACAAAGCTCCACGTTTTCTGAAATGTTTATGTCTATAGCATTTTACCTATACAATAACCCAGGAAAGGCTGAGCATCTTTTTTGATTTGGCAAGTCTTCCTAGGCATTTCTTATGACAGTGTTGAGCTAATAATTACAGTGAGAAGTATCCTGAGATTTAAAAAAATTTTTTTCTAACAAATCAGTGACTACATTAGGTTTTAATCAGAGTGACAACATACTTTAGAATAAGCCGAGATGAAGGTAATACAATTATAAGGATCCCACAGGTGAGGAACTTTTTTTTTTTTAAAG
>NW_006966700.1:2101-3566 GCF_000164805.1 Carlito syrichta
CTTCATTCCCCTCTTCCCTCCTGCGTGCACACAGTCACATAGTTCAGGTATGGAGTATAGAAAAATAGGAGCATGCGTGCAGACTCTCTGCAGCGCTTTTTTCACTCACCATTATGTTAATAGTACACACAGAAGCGCCTCATTCTTTCCAGTGGCTGCACAGTATTTCTTGCACAGGAATATCAGTCTGCTTAGTTAGGCCACTTGGTTGCCATATGGTTTGTTTATATTTTGGGGTCTGACTAGCAGTGCTATAGCAAACAAATTTTTGTATTTCTGATCCTGTGTACAAAGGATACAGTTTTTACATGTCTTGCCAAATGGCTGTAATTAATATAGCTAACCTTTTCACAAACACGTGTTCTGTGAGGAAAAGACTTATTTCCCCACATTCTGACCAACATCATTATTATTTTAGTCTATTTGTGATAAAATGGCCTCTTGCTTGTTAGTGTTTTTAATTAGGGAGGTTTCTCTTTTTATGTGTATTGGCCTTTTTTTCTCTGTCATTTGCCATTCCCATTTTTGTCCACTTCGTGTTTTGGCTGCCAGTGTTTTTCTCAGTGATCTGGAGGGGTTTCATCTATTAGAGAATTACCAGTCCATCATTTATGTTGCATGTGTTTTTTCAAATTGTTACCGAAATTGATCACGTATTTTGCCATACAGATGTTTCAGGTTTTATGTAACCAACTTTTTTTTTTTTTTTGAGTTGGAGTCTCACTCTGTCGCCCAGACTGGAGTGCAGTGGCCGCTCCTTGACCTGCTGGGCTCCGGCGATCCTTCTGCCTCAGCCTTCCAAGTAGCTGGAATTACAGGCATGAGCTACCATGCCCGGCTGATTTTTTGATTTATTGTAGAGATGAGGTCTCACTGCCTAGGTGGGTCTCGAACCCACGGGCTCAGGCAATCCACTCACCTCAGCCTCCCAAAGGCGCGGGATTACAGGCTGAGCCACCAAGCCCGGCTCTATAGAATATATTTTTAACCAAAGTTGGAACAGTACATCTGGGAGATTTTGGAATTGCTAGAGTTCTTAATAGGTAATATATCAATTTTAAACTTTGTTTGGTATAATGTCTTCAGTGAAACTTTTATCGCTGTTAGTAAGTGAAGGAAGCGATCAGGCGGTAAGGGGATGGGGGGGCTTTAAAGTGGGTGAGATGAGTGTTACCCCCTTTGGGGGTGAGAGGGGGAGAAGTTATGAGTTGAATTTTTGAGTCCGTGGGTATAGTTTTGGGTAGAATTATTTTGCGCAATGGTCCCATGGGATTGGGGGTGTGTGGAATAGGCCTTCGTGGGACTGTGAATAACATGCCTGGATTGGTTCCAGGCATGTACAGTCGAAGACCCCACGTTTTTCCAGTGTCCCATGTTTTTTGAAGGCTAAAAGCGTCCCACAGGTTGATGATAAGCCGTAGTGGATTGCAGGTTTTGGGTTGTGTACAGGGAGAAGTGGAGGGCA
>NW_006966701.1:0-987 GCF_000164805.1 Carlito syrichta
GTATGTAAGAGTATCTCAAACCCACACTCTGGAATAAAAACCAGATGGCCTTCACTATAACTAAGTTAGGCATAAACGCAAGCAACCTTTCTCTAAAAACATGAAGCAGGATGCTAATAGAAATAAAAGTCCAGTGACGCCCTGCTAAGCAGCTGACCACGGTAGACAGAAGCCCTAGCCTGTAGATTCGGTATCAAACCTGGTGCGGTCTAGTTTGCAGACTGGGCTCTCTGAATTGTTAAACTCAGCAAGTCTCATGCCAAGGAAAGTTTTCTGCTTTCTTTTCTTTGAGAAGTTGTAAGTAGGGATGGTGTTTCAGAAGTAACTCATTCCTAGACTTCACTCGTAATTTCTGGCTCAGGATAGGGCTGATGACAGTAATCTGTTTTGTTTGATTTGGAATCCGTTTGAGTTATCTTGCTGTTCACTGATACTGAAGAACATTGCTCTAATGCATGTTTCAAGGCAATACAGAGTTGGTTTAGCTTCAGCGTAAGTGACTAAACAAAGACCACTTTCAGTGATTCATCGCTTGATTTCTAGAGTTTCTTTGCTTACCTCTTCTAAAAGCTATAAAACACACTGCTTTAACCCAAGAAAGGCTTTTCTGAAACAGAAGAGTATACTTATGTGTCAGAATTTTCCTTACCAGCTCTGCTTTCTTCCAGGGAGATGGTGCTTGGCTATGAAATAAGCCTGTGTGCAAAAATACTCCTGCCAAGTAGCACACACTGCTACTTTGCGTTGTCAGCTAATTTATTCCTGTGACCACCTTTTCAGTATCCTATTCTACTGATAAAAAAATTAAGGCGTGAAATAATTTTCTCAAGGGCATGCAGCTAATACACACTGGAGCTGAGTTTCAAATTAGGTCTGTCTGACTCTAAATCATTCTCCTTTGACTTTTCTTTGTCTTCATTTTCTCTCCTTCCATATTCCCTGCCTGTGTCTTGAGCCCCATAATATTACCCACAGGCATACCTTAGG
>NW_006966702.1:0-1286 GCF_000164805.1 Carlito syrichta
CAAGTCAGCTAACTATTCAGCTATCTAGTTAAATCAGCTAGCTATTCAGCTTGCTAGTCAACTAGCTAGCTGGTCAACTAGATAGTTAAATCAGCTATCCATCTAGCTAGCCAATTAGCTCACTAGCTAAGTAAACTAGGTAGATAGCTAGATAGCTTGTTTGGTATCCAATTATGTCAGCTACATAGCCAGCCAGCTAGTTAATTCAGCTAGGAAATCAGCTAGTTACTTAGCTAACTAGTCAGCTAGAAACCCAGCTAGCTGGTGTTCTAACAAGTGAGATCGCTTGCTTTCCATCAGGTCAGCTAACTAGTTGGTTCCCTTGCTTGCCAAACAGTCAGCAAACTAGTCATCTCGCTCGCCAGTCAACTAACTTTTCTGCTCTCTCACAGGCCAACAGGGTAGCCAGCTAGTCGGATGCTCTCTAGCCAACTAGTTGATTCAACTCACCAGTCAGCTCGCATGCCAGCTGACTAGTTAATACAGCTCACAAGTCACCTCACTTGCCAGTCGACTAGTTAAGTTTGCTCACCGGTCCGCTCAGTGGCCGGCTGACAAGTTAAGTTTTCTGACTTGTCGGCTCACTTGACAGCTGGCTCTCCATCTGTCTAGCTAGGTAGCTAGGCAGTTAGGTCAGTCTGCTAGCCAACTGGCTAGCTACATAAGTAACATATTTAAGTCAGCTGACTAGAAAGATGGCTAGGTAAGTAGCTAGATTGTTAAGTCAACTGTCTAGCCAACTGACTAGCTAGTTAAGCCACCTAGTTAAGTCAGCTGGATATCCAGCTTGCTACCTAGGTAGCCTGCTATTTACGTCAGCTGTCTAGTCAACTGGCTAGCTAGTTAAGTAACCTATTAAAGTCAGTTAGCTAGCCAGCTTGCTAGCTATAGGGCAAACTAGTTAGTTCAGCTGTCTAGCAAGCAGGCCAGTTATTTAAGTCAGCTAAGTAAGTCACCAGGCTAGCCAGCTGGCTAGCTAGATAGCAAGTTTTTAAGGCAGCTGGCTAGGCAGCTGGATAGCTAATCAAGTCAGCTAGTTAAGTCTGCTGACTAGCCAGCTAGGTAGCTAGGTAGAGAGTTATTTAAGTCAGCTGAGTAGCCAGCTGGTTAACTAGCTAAATCAGCTATTTGGGCCAGCTTGATAGCTGGTTAAGTCAACTAGTTAAGTCAGTTGGCTAGCCAGCTGGATAGCTAGGTATCAAGCTAGTTAAGTCAGCTGCCTAGCCAACTGGCTAGCTGGGTTAATTCAGCTAGTTAATTCAGCTGGCCAGTCAGATGGCTAGCTA
>NW_006966702.1:1716-5595 GCF_000164805.1 Carlito syrichta
CTGGTTAGCTAGGTAGCTAGGTAGTTAATTCACTGGGCAAGCCAGTGGTATATGTCGGTAGCTTGCTAGTAATGTCAGCAGTCTAGCCAGATGGCTAGCTAGAATGTCAGCTAGTTAAGTCAGCTGGCTAACCAGCCGGCTAACTAGTTATGTCAGCTAGTTGAGTCAGCTGGCTAGTAAACTGGTTAGCTGGATAAGTGAGTTAGATAATTCAAGTGACAAGCCAACTGACTATCTACATAGCTACATAGTTAATTCACCTGGCTAGCCAGCTGGCTAGCTGGTTAAGTCAGCTAGGTAAGTCAGCTGGCTAGCCACCTGGCTAGGTAGGTAGCTAGCTAATTAAGTCAGCTGGTTTGGCGACTGGCTAGTTAGTTAAGTAAGCGAGTTAAGTGAGCTGGTTAGCCAACTGGCTAGCTAGTTAATTCAGCTAGGTAATTCATCTGGCTTCCCAACTGGCTATGTAGGTAGCTAGCTAGTTAAGTCAACTGACTAGCCAGCTGACTAGCTGGATAAGTGAGCTAGTTAATTCAAGTGGCAAGCCAACTGGCTAGCTAGGTAGCTACATAGATAATTCATCTGGATAGCCAGCTGTCTGGCTGGTTAAGTCAGCTAGTTAAGTCAGCTGGCTAGCCACCTGGCTAGGTAGGTAACTAGCTAATTAAGTCAGCCGGCTAGCCAGCTGGCTAGATAGTTAAGTCACTGAATTAAGTGAGTTGGCTAGCCGGCTGGCTAGCTAAGTGGTTAGCTAGTTAAGCCAACAGGCTAGCCAGATGGTGTTCTAATTAAGTCAGCTAGTTAAGTCAGTTGGATAGCCAGCTGGCTAGCTAGGTGGCTGGCATGTTAAAACGGCTGGTTAGCAGGCTGGTCAGGTAGGTGGCCAGATAATTAAGCCGGTTTGCTAGGCAGCTGAACACCAGGGTGACTGGCTAGCTAAGCCAGCTTTTTAACCCACTGTCCAGCCAGATGGGTGGCTATTTAAGGCGGCTGGGTAGCCAGGTGGCCATTCTGCTAGCTAGCTAGCCAGCTGCCTAGCCAGATAGCCAGCCAGTTAGCCAGCTAGTTAAGCCATGTGACTAGCCGTCTACCCACCCAGGTACATAGCTAGTTAGGTCAGCTGTCTAGCCAGGTAGTCAGCCAACTAGCTAGTCAGCTGGTTAAGTCTGCTAGATAGCCAGCTAGCTAGTTAAGTAAGTTAGCAAGTCAGTTAACTCTTCAGCTAGCTAGTTAAGTCAGCTAGCTAGTTAGGTTACTTGTTAAATTGCTAGTAACGTCAACTAGCTAGTCAACTAGCTAGTCCACTAGATAATTAAGTCAGCTAGCCAACTAACTAGCCAGTTAGCTAGCTAGTTATGTCAGCTTGCTAGACAGCATGATAACTTGTTTGATAGTTAGTTATGTCAACTAGATAGCCAGCTAGCTAGTCAGCTAGGTAGTTAAGACAGCTAGCAAACTACCTAGATACTTGGCTAACTAGTCGGCTAGCAACTCAGCTAACTGGTCAGTTAACTAATAGGCTCGCTTGCTTTCCATCAGGTCAGCTAAATATCAGGCTCGCTCGCTGGCCAACCAGTCAGCAAACTAGTCACCCCGGTCACCAGCCAACAGGTCAACTAACTTTTTGACTCACTCACAGGCCAACAGGTCAGCGAAGTAGTCAGCTTGCTCGCCAGCCAACTAGTTAAATCAGCTCACAGGTCGGCTCATTCTCCAGCCAAATATTTAAGGCAGCTCACACATCAGCCAACTTGTCACCCAGCTAGTTAAGGTGGCACACTTGTCGGCTCAAAACCAGCCGACCAGTTAAGACTGACCAGTTGGCTCACTCGACAGCTGACTAAATCCAGCTGACCAGTCATCTCACATGCCGGCTGACTAGTTAAGTCGGCTGACCAATCGACTCACCTACCGTCCAGCTAGTAAAGTCAGCTGACTAATTGGCTCACTCACCAGTGACTAGTTAATTCAGCTGACCAGTCGGCTCACTTGCACGTCTACTAGTTATGTCAGCTAACCTGTTGGCTCACTCTCCAAATCACTAGTTAAGTGAGCTAAACGGTCGGCCCACTAGCAGTCCAACTAGTTAAGTTAGCTAACCAATCGACTGACCAGTGAGCCAAATTTTCAGTCAAAAATTAAATCAGCTAACTAGTCGGCCAACTAGTTAGGACAGCTAACTAGTTGGCCAATCAATCGGACTAGTTAGGTCAGCAAATTATCAAGCTAACTAGTTAACCCAGCTAACTAGTGGGTCAACTTGTCAGTCAACTAGTTAACCAAGCTAAATAGTCGGCCGACTATTTGGCCAAAAGTTTATGCCATCAAACAAGTCTGCCGAGTAGACAGCCAACGTAATAAACCAGCAAACTAGTCGGCTGACTGGTCAGCCAATAAATTAAGTCACCTAGCTAACTCGCTAATTAACTAGTTAAGGCAGCTAGTTATCTCATTTACTGGCTAGTTAAAACAGTTAGCTAGCTCGTTAACCCAACTTGTTGTCTGCTAGCTATCTCGTAGCCAACTAGTTAAGTCCATTAGCTAAGTCAGCTAGCTAACCAGCTAGATAGCTAAGTCAGCTATCTAAATCAGTTAGCTCACTTTTTAGCTAACTATTTAAGTCAGCAACGTAAGATTGGTTTCTGACTAGTTAGCTAATTAAGTCAGCTAGTTATTCAGCTAGTTAAATAGTCAGCTAACTATTTCATTCCTGTAGCTAAGTTAGCTAGCTACCTAGTTAAGTCTGCCAGTTAAGTCAGCTAGTTAACCCTGTTTTCTAATTTTATCAGTTGGTTAAGACAGCTAGCTATCTAGTTAAATAATGGGTTAAGTTAGCAGGTTGAATCAGGTAGTTAGCTAGTTAACTAACGTATTATATCAGCTGGTTGTGCCAGTTAGCTAGCAAGTTAGAAAACGGGTTGAGTCAGCTGGTTGAGTAGGCAAGCTAGCTAGTTAGCTAACGAGTTAAGTCAGTTGGATGAGTCAGTTAGTTACCGTCTATCTAATGACTTAAATCAGCTCTTTGTGTTAGTTAGCTAGCTCATTAGCTAACGAACTAAGATCAATAAGTCACCTAGCTAGCACATTAGATAATGAGTAAACTAACTAGTTAGCTAACTGGTTATGACAGCTAACTAACTAAGCAGCTAACTATTTAAGTCAACTGGCTAACTAGGTAGCTAGCTAGTTAGCTAACTATATAATTCAGATGGCCAGATAGGTTGCTAGTTAATTAACTCAACTATTTAAGTCAGCTAGCTAACCAGAAGGCTAGATAGGTAGCGAGCTATTTAAGACAGTTGGCTCAAAAACTGGCTACCTGGTTATTTCAGCTAGTAAAGAGAGCTGGCTAGCCAACTGGCAATGTATGTAGCTAGCTAGTTAAGTCATCTAGATAGCTACATGGCTAGTTAGTGATGTAAGCATGTTAAGTCAGCTAGCTAGCCAACTGGCTAGCTTGTTAAGTCAGCTAATTTAGTCAAAGTCAAGTCAGAGGGCCAGGCAGGTAGCTAGCTAGACATGTCAGCTTGCTAGCCAGCAGGCTAGCTGTTCAAGTCAGATAGTTAAGTCAGCTGGCTAGCCCTCAGTCTATGTAGGTATCTAGCTAGTTAAGTGAGATGGCTTGCATGCTTGCTATCTTAAGTCAGTTATGCAAGTCAGTTGGCTAGCCAGCTGGCTAGATAGGTAGCCAGTTAATCAAGTCACCTGGCTAGCCAGCTGACTAGCTGGTTAAGTCAGCTAGTTAAGTCAGCTGGCAGCCTGTATCCTAGCTAGTTAAGTCAGCTCATTATGTCTGTTGGCTATTCAGCTGGTTAGTGAGATAAAAAGCTAGTTAAGTCAGATAACTAGCCATCTGGGCTAGCTAGTTATTTCTGCTAGTTA
>NW_006966703.1:0-694 GCF_000164805.1 Carlito syrichta
TACTGTTCGAGGCCCCAGGAGCCACGATCATGCCGCTGTGCCCCAGACCAGCCGACAGAATCTCTGGAGACAAATAAGACACCTCCCATGTGTCTCACAATGGGCATCCACAGCTCCCCAAGGAAAGGTCCACGTGGACAGGGCATGATGGGGAGATTGGGAGAGGAAGGAGCCCTTCCCACACCTGAAGGTGACAGACAGGGCGATTGGAACCTGGGCTGGTCATGGTATTGCTGGACAGTCTTAAATGCTCTGTGCCCAAAGGCCGCCCTAGCTTAGGGCTGTCTCTTCCATCAGCTTACATGCATCTTTGTTGTGGAACACTAGTGTAGACAGTGGAGGCAGGCCTTGTGGGATGTGTGACCGAAGACATTGGATAGACGTGACCAGTAGCCACCTTTGAACCCTCCCACGAGTGGCAGGTTGGAAAATGCTTTTTCCTCTCCCATCCCTGAGGGTTTTTCTCACGCTGGGTGGCAGGTGTGGTGGTTGTAATTATTATTATTTGGAGTCAGAATTCCACTCTGCCACCCAGGTCAGAGTGCAGGGGCATGCTCACTACTTCCGTGGACACCCCCTGACGAGCTCATGCAATCCTCCCAGTCGGCCCCCCAAGTGACTGAAACCACCCACTAGTGCAAGCACACCCGACTAATCTTTGGATTTATTTTTGATGGCCGAGATGAGGTCTCAC
>NW_006966704.1:0-496 GCF_000164805.1 Carlito syrichta
GCCACCCTAAGTGCTGGGATGACAGGCATGAGCCACCGGCCCAGCTCTGTACCTGGCTTTCGGTGCTGAGCGATGTGGGACCGTCTCACTTAGCAGTGGTGTCAGGTAGGATTGGTCCGCCCAGCTGCACCTCTGCTGACCCCAGCAGCAGTCCCTGACCCCAAGCCCCGCATGACCTCAACCCCTCGTTCCTTCATCTGGTGCAGAAAGCAGAGCCCCATAGTGTCTAGTCACAGCCTGCTCTTAGGGTACTGGGGACATGGGTAGAAAGGCAAATTCAGGCTTCTGACCGAAAGTCACAGCCACACACACACAGCTGTCTAAAGACAGATCTAAGAGAAGTGGTTGCCAGACACCACTGAGATAAGGCATAATGGTCCCATATGGGGATAAGCTAGGAGTCCCTTGTCCTCCTCCCCATCCCTCCCCTCTTGGTAAACATGCCACCATGCACCCGGTTGCTCAGCAGAAGTCTGAGGACAGTTCCTCAGGAGGC
>NW_006966705.1:0-4862 GCF_000164805.1 Carlito syrichta
GGGGTCCAAGTTTGTTTACTCTCAACAACCTTTGGCTTCCTAAGGAAAATGGTGAAAAAAAGGATAAAATTCTATCTTTAAAAAACCCTCAAGTATTCTTGGACATCAAACAACTCTTACAACACAGTCCTTTGATGAGTTCAGTGTAATGAATTAGAACCATATGGATAGTGTTTATGCTCAAATGCACATGTGTTTAAAGATTCTGAGAGAAATTAGTTTAGCGAACTGTGTTTGGGTCCCTTGCAGCGTCCAAGAATTTGAGAAATCACTTCTCATGAATAAAGATGTGGAAGAAATGGTTGAGCACCCCTTGAACTGAAAAATGGGCACATTCAGCAGCCTGTGCTGTGTTGTGTATCATAAACAAGGTAGCACAGGGCACAGATCTTGGGACAGCTCCAAGCCTCAAGGATTGGGGCTACTGATGTGCTAAAAATTTTCTGTATCTCGTTACCAGCTGTCAGTACCTGTGGAAGAAAGTTCCACACTTGACAGGTCCAGCCCACCAGTCTCATTAGATTAGTGCAGTCACTGAACCCTTTTGTCCCATTCTGTTCTTAGGCCATTGGAACCTGCCGGCTATGTGACTCCTCTTTGGCACAACCGGTACTTTTCTTTCACTTTGAGGAGAGTAGAAATGGCCAATCATGGTATAAATGTGACAAGCAGTCACATGCATTGTCTCTGGTTACATCATATCATGTGCACTGTAAAAAAATCCCCATTTGGTAGCATGTGGTCCTAAGACTTTAAGATTTCTCATTTGCTGGCTAGACCCCAAAAAGGTTGACTTTTTAAACAATCTCCTCGTGACCCAAATGTATGTAATTACTTATTGAGGAATAAGAAGGAGCAAGGGATAGACATTGCTGTATCTTGATACATCGGATTTTTAAAATTTTTATATCCATCTCACAGGCTGGGGTGGAATCATCAGTTATAGCACCAGTGGTCTTTACAAGGATAAGATATGACTGCAAGGGTTAAAGAAGCTTTCTCAGTGTATCTTGATGTTCAATCACAGAGCAGCAGCAGAGATATTGTTCCTTCACTATGACCAGTTTACTGAAAATGCTAAGTATCTACTACTACATGAACATCATAGCACAGGATGCCAAGAGTAATGAAAAATGTAAATGACACAGGACCACTGCCTTCGAAAGATGTAAAATTGACATGAGACTACAAAATATGTAAAATAAGAAAGAGCACTGGCTATGTCACAATGGAGATGTTTCATTGCTTACTAGTGCCATAACCATTGCTTTATGCATTGTAGAATTTAAGGTGGACCTAGGTGGTGTGGAATAGTAGAAAGATTATGAGGTACCTGAAAGTTGCTGAAAAAAAAGAAAAGATAAAGGTGAAATAGTCAATATTTTAACATAATTTTCTGAAATCAATAGCATGAAATATTTTTCCTCACTAGTGTTTATGTTATTAATATTTTAGTTTTAAAATTTTTAAATAACTCTGATGGTGATGCTTCTAAACATTAGCTAATATCCTGATATCTTAGCACAAAGCTCAACTTTAACAAAATTATGCATTTGTAATTTCGAATATGTACTGTCCGTAATAATTTTAAACAGCTTCTGGACAGATTTTTTAAAAATTTCTTTATTTTTATCTTATAACTGAGGAAAAGTGAGGCATCATTTCTGTCCCTCTCTGATGGTTTATATGTTTGCATTATTGGAACGACTTCAGTTTGCAATTTTATTTTAAGAATATCTTTAATCCTCTAGTCAGTTTTGTGAAATAGACAAGATAATTTATACATTCACCCAACTGGGCATAGTGTGATGTTTCAATACACTGAAAGCAAACTCACAAATAAGAATTATGCCTGCAACCTCTCTGTGTTTGAGGATAGATACCACATATTTCATTTATGACACATAAGAGTATAGGCACCAGAGTCAGCCCATATATTTAAAGTGATTGATGATCATAGTATACATTTAAAAACATAAACCGAAATTTAAATATGTTATTTTCGTGCCTAGTAGATCATGTCGCTACTGTTTTGGGCTTGATCCTGAGGACTGTTGACCAACACTTCTTAATGCTCATGACAATTAAGTGAAATGTGTATAAAATATTACATTGGCTCCCTCACCCCTGTTCCAGATCCTCACTTCCTTCTGGGTACAAACATTTTTAGACTGGCTTAGTATTACTATCTGACTTCCATAATTACTCTCTGCACATTAGACCTGAGTGGTGGTCACAGGAACACTATTGTGTTCAAGACTTCACTGTCCATGATGCCCTGGGATATAGTGTGGGTGACCATTTCCTCCAAATCTCATGTTGAAATGTGAGCCCCAGTATTAGAAATGAGGCCTAGGAGAAGAGATTGGATTATAGGGGCAGATCCTTCATGAATGGCACGGTGGTGTTCTCATGGTAACCCGTGAATCCTTACTCAACGTTAGTTCACACAAGAGTTCATTGCTTAAAAGAACCTGACACCTCCCTTTCTCTCTCTCTCTTACTCCTCTCTCACCATGGGATCTGCCTGCTTCCTCTCCATCTTCTGCCATGATTGTAATTCTCTGGAGGTCTCACCAGAAGCCCAGCAGATGCTGTTGCCATGCAGAACCATGCATCCAATAAACCTCTTCTTTTTATAAGTTATCCAGCCATGGATATCTCTTGATAGCAATGCAACATGGACTAATACACCCTTTAATGTTGGCTATTATAGAACAGATGCAATGAGAATGCCAACTGGCAGATTGCCAGCGTAAGCAAAACAAGAAAGTACCTGTCCATAATGGATGAGAAATAAAACTGAAGAGTGTCATTATTGTTGCCATATTATCAACTATTTACCAGATTAAAAAGTAAATTCATATTTAAAAATGGGTCTTTGTATCTAAGCCAAAGTAACACTGTATATTTTTTCTTTTCCTTGCAACGTGCTTTTCTTTTCTGTCACCTACTATATGTAAGTTGTAGGTGCTTGACATTAGGTGAGGATGGTTACCTCAGTAAATCCAGCAGCTTCTTAGCATTTGATGTTTTATCCCTTTTTGCTTTAACCTTTAAACAACAGCAGGGCCATTAGCAGTCATAGACAGAATTTCTTTCTTTCTTTTTTATTAAATCCCCCAATGCAGTAGGCATGGATGTGATTCCACCATAATACTCTAACTTGAGAAATGTCACATTAAAATATGAGAAATGTTCTCTTACAGGAGAAATGTCACATTCAAAAATTTTTTTCAACTTATATTGTGTATATAACTCCCGTGTTACCAGACTGGGATCAGCAATCTGATGTTCGGGGCCCCAAAGATCCTGTGGAAGTCTTAAAAGTCTTATGTGGTTCCAAATATTTGGGAAGGTCTTGAGGAATGCTCACTATATAAGCCTGTGTGTTTCCATCAAAGAGGATAGCCTTGCTGGGCCACTGGGCAAGTCTTGGAGCCCTGAGTTCTAGGTGTGGCCTTTCTATAGACAGTGAGTGGGGCTCAAACTCCTGATATTCTCAGAACTATAACCACCCCTTCATTCCTTTCCAACACAAAACAGAAAATTAATGATTCAGTAAATGAGTCTGCCACAGCAATGGTGGCAAGGCCGTATAGAGAAGTTATGCCACTCTGCTGGTGCCTGCTGAGGACCCTCCATCCTTTTCTTCCTATCCAGAGGAGCTCCTGGGTCCTTAGGTCACTGGGGCTGCCACCACTATGATGTCATTGCTGCTAAGGCTACTGAAGCTTTAGAGACAGCTGTGTGCCAAGCCAGAGTCTCTACTTCCTGACATGTCCCAAAGACTTGCTTATACTTTTATTGGCTTTTGCCTCACTGCCGGTTCTTGGAGAGGATGTTGGAGGACAGTGCTCCTTATCCCCATCTCTCCTGACTGCTGAAACACTGTTACTACAGCAAATGCGTGCTTTTGACCGTTCCTTCCCTTAGAACAGTTATTTCCCAGAAGCCTCCAGGGTTCCACAAGCAATTCTGGCTGAGCTGGGCCCGCTGCCACCTGAGCGTCAGCCACTGCACAGACTTGTTTGTGTCTTTGTGGTAAACACAGCTGGTAGGGGGCAGGGGGAAACACCTGATCCATATGACCTTAATAGCTGGAATTAATTACTAATATGTTATTTATTTGCTAGTATAGTCTCACCGTTCTCAGATATGTAGGTCTTGTCACAGATATGTTGGTTTTGTTAGATTCTGACCCAAAAAATGGTACAACAGCAAAAAAAAAAAAAAAAAGAAAGAAAGAAAAAGAAAAATTATAATTCTCATTTTAATTACTCCCAGACCTTTTTTGCACAACTGGTTGGCTGGCTGGTTGACTGATCCAATGTAAATGTCCAGAAGGGTGGGACTGTTTATAACCATAGAAACAAATATAGGACTTTCACCCTAAGCTATGCAGGATGGATAAACAAACATGGGGGTGAGACAGCTGAGACCTTCCTCTAGCCTTTGTAACTGTTCCTGGAGAGTCCCCAGACAGTGCTCCCAAGTCCTCACTCAGCTAGCAGATTGGTTCCTTTGTTAGGCAATCGTGGTGTTTGGAATCTTTCAAATATTTTATAGAACATATTAAACAGATGGGCTCACGTCAAAACCAATTATTTTTATAACCCAGTCTTGAGAAGTGAAACATTATTTATTATAATAACTATGAAACAGGTGTTGTAATATATGTTCTAATTAAAAAAAAAATCAGTAAAAGCAATCATTTGGTAATTTTCCCAAGAACATCAGGTTACATTTGATGTGTGTCTTTCAAAACGAAAATTCACACAAAGTGTGTCAGAATAAGTTTGGATGAGCAAATATGAAAGGCTTGGATCCAGAAGAGAATGACAGAATAAAGCATCAGTTTG
>NW_006966706.1:0-658 GCF_000164805.1 Carlito syrichta
ACCCCCTCGGGACCTGAGATTTAATATGACTCAGAACCAGACTGATTAGTGTTCAAGGATTTATGATAACTTTTTCATTTGAGCCATCAGTCATCAGAGAAAGAAGTTGTTTTTAACCTTGGTGGCACACACCTAGGAAATGTTTAACTTGTCCATATTTGGGAGGTCAATGGAAGCAGAGAAACAGGGACCTGAATTCCCTTTCCTCTAGCATACTTCCTCCTTCACCCAGGCATCCCTTTGTGATTTGGCTTAACTAGACTTGAAATATCCACTCCTGGCCTTCCTTGGGGCCTTGGTTTTAATTGTGGTACCATCTGACATTCCTCAGCCCAAGGCTCTGGTTCTCCTTAGTACTCAGAGTACTGAGCACCAGAACTTCTTTCCTTGACCAATGTTTTCCCATTCTTCCAAGTGCCCTCTTCATAGAACACGTCTCCTGAAAGTGCATGACCATCTTCCGTTGTCAGAGGGCAGATGAGAGGCTCCTTCAATATTGATGCGTGAACAAAGTTGTTAATGGATTTGAACAGGAATCTAATTATGGTCAGCAATGTTCTGCTCATCCTTCTTAGACAAGGGCTAAGTACTGGTCCTGTCCATCCCCTTTCTTTGCAAAGTTGGATTTCTGTCTTAGATATGAGCACAATAGCTTGGA
>NW_006966707.1:0-425 GCF_000164805.1 Carlito syrichta
GGAAGGGAGGGGCATACATCATCAACCAGCGATGCTGCATAATCAATGTTTGTATATCTAACTCAGAATTGTACCTATATTAAATAATTTAAAATAAATAAATAAATAAATAAAAGAAAACTGTAAAACATGGAACTGACTTCATTTGTTTATTCTATTTTTTATATTTTTTTACTTTAAAAGTGGTTACAATTCAGGGTTTGGCCTAGAAATGTTCATTAAGCAGGGATTGGTTTTTTTGAGAGTTATATAATACTCCAATGATAACTCCTTTTCCTTTAATATGTTGGAATATAAGGTAAAATTCTGTCTTCAAATTTGACAACTACACTCGTTCTCACATAAATTCTGAATGTTTCATTCTACCTAAATTGAAACTTTTTGAGATTCCAGTTCTATATCATTTGTAGAAAACTGAACCTTGA
>NW_006966708.1:0-4060 GCF_000164805.1 Carlito syrichta
GAATTTAATGACAAAGAAACCTGTTTTAGGCAGCAATTTACCTACAGGTATCTACCATGGCACATCATCGCTAAAAGTATATTTATTTACTTATTTATTATTATTATTTTTTGAGGCAGAGTCTCACTCCATCCAGGCTGGATAGCAGTGACATACTCACAATAAACCCAACATCAACCTGCTAGGCCTTTAGGATGCCAGCCCTTCATTTTAATGTTCCTCCTAAATAAAGTCACAGTCTTTGTTCCAACTTCATTTCTCAACTTACTGGCTAACTATGAAGATTTAAGCTGGGGCTCAGGGGACTAACGGACTGTGAGAAGTGATCTCTTTCTTAAATAAATCTTTTCTTCTTTCACCCTTTGTGTATTGCAAATATTTGCATTACTTGGACCTGATTGCTGGTGTGCACCCATCCACATCTACCCATCCACCCTTACCCGCCATACCCTAACATTTGGACCCATTGACAGGAACTGCCGATGACCCTGAAGACTTGTCCTGGGATCTTCCACCTGGATATTACAGATCAGGCGACTGCCGGGCTGTCACCCACCAGCAGCTGCCCATGGCTGGTTTTCACCTGTCCCTTCTCAAAGCTTTTCTCCCATTGCCACGTCTTGAGCTTAGTCCCCTCTGTCCCACTAGCCAGGATAAAAACCCAAGACAGCAAACACAACCTAACAGAGGTCTTTAGGATGCTGGACCCTCATTGTAATGTTCCTCCTAAATCAAGTCAGAGCCTGTTTTGGTTCCAGCTTCATTTCTCGACTTATTGGCTGTCTGGCTATGAGGTTTTAAGCTGGGGCTCAGGGGGCTAAGAGGTCACACTCATCTAAAGGGGGGAGGTGAGAGAGGGATGGAGAGGGGAGGGGAGAGGGAATGGAGATGGGACAAGGAGGATGCAGAAGGGGAGAGTAGAGGAGGATGGGAAAAGGGGGAGGGGAGTGGGAGGTCAGATGGGGAAGAGGAGAGGGGGTGGGAAGGGAAGAGGAGAGGGGGTGGGAAGGGAATGAGGAGGGGGAAGTGGGTGGGTAAGGGAGTTAGGGAGGGGTTGATGGGAAGGAAGGAAGGGAGGGAGGATGGGGAGGAAGGATTTGGAAAAGGAGGGGAGAAGGGAAGGGAAGAAAGGAGGGGGATAGAAGGGGAGAGGAGGATGGGGACAGGGGAGGGCAAGGGAAGGAGGAGCAGGGGAGAGGGGGTGGGGAGGGAAGCAGGACACAGAGGGGAGGAGGATGATGGAGAGGGTAGATGAGGTGGAGGAAGGGAAGGGAAATAGGGTGAAAGGGAAGGGACAGGGAGAGGAGAGTGGTAATGTGGAGGGGAGGGAAGGGGAGATGGGAATGAGAAGGGAAATGGGAAGGGATGGAGGGGGATGTGGGTGGGTAAGGGAGTAGGAGACGGGGAATGGAAGGAGGGAGGATGGGGAGGGGGGATTTGTAGCGGGAGGGGATTGGGGACAGGAAAGGGGAAGGGAAGGAGAGGCAGGGGAGAGTGTGAGGGGGAGGAAAGAAAGGAGGACAGGGAGAACTGACATGGTGGCATGTGCCTGTAGTTCCAACTATCTGGAATGCTGAGGTAGAAGTATCACCTAGTCCAACACGTTGAGGCTGTGGTTTTCATGAATGCTACTGCACTCCAACCTGAATGACAGAGTGAGATTTCAACTAAAAGAAAATGTGGCAGCACCCCTCAATTAGTAGTCATCCACGCCCGATGTCACCTGACTGGACTGATTCCCAAACTGAGGCACAACAGCAGGTAGGAGCTTCCATTGATTGTAGGGAAAGAAGTAGCTGTCCAGTGGCCTGGAGGCTCAGGTTTGGCCAGCATACCCCTATCTCAGAACAGACCATGGCTGTTTGATTATTTCTTGAAATTTGGTCCTAAAGCTCCCCATGCATCTGGAGATCAGGGATCAATGGTTTTCATTGCACAGCTTTGAAAAAGGATGCTGGTCTCCTGTCTTATCCTAGGTTCTCTGTGAGATTAGGACCACAGGAAACCTCACCTTGCTCTCCCACTGAGCCTCCAACACTAGGGCCTGCCCAGTCCACAGTAAATGCTGAGATATCCTCTTCCCTTATGGTGACACCTACATATTAACTTTCTTATGAGAAAGTAACCCACATGGCCCCCAAAATTTCAGGGCAGCACCCAGCAAGGTGCCCCAAAGTTACAGATAAATCCTCAGCTCTATGAAATCAGTGTCAATAAGGAAACTGGACAATGGAAGCCTTGGGATGGGAGGGTGAGTATGGCATGGTCAAAACCTCAGTCAGTCAGCAGCATGTCTTGTTCCTCATCCTGGCCAATCTGTGTTACAGTGCCTTCCTTAAATGGTACAAGTCTTAACCAGGGGCTCAACCTGGCCTCACCTGACCTCTGGGAGAGCATTTGTACTAGGGATATCTAGAATGATAATACAGTGAACATGTGGCCCTGACCAAAACTAGGATTTTGCCCAAGGCAGGGGAAGAACCCTAGGCATAGTGTGTGGGTTCCTGAGGCCCACCCATGTACAGCAGGGCCTGAACACTAATGTCACCAGGCATGAAAAGCAACCAGTCACCACGATGAGGGTGGGCAGAAACCCAAAGACCAGTCATCAACCTTATCCACTCAAGGAGGTAATGATGACTGAACTTCCATGTCCTAAGTGGCCATTACCTGTCCACCAATTAAGCAGAAGTCTGAGGCCAAGCAGATGGCACTGGGGTATTATTTCAAGGTACCATACTTGCTCTAGGTTATAGAAATGGTGAAAATTGAGCAAATGATATCCCAGGAGGCCACATCCCTAGGTCTGCCATAATTGGTGGGTTCCTTTCAAGGCAAGAAATAGGAAATGTGGCCTCATTTTGTGCCACATTTGGATGCTCCAAGGTGGGGATCAGAGCTGCATAAGGTGGAAGAGTTCCTGCATATTCAGGAATATGCCTTACCTGGATCCTACAGTCTGTACTCTGTCCCCTTTTTTTCATCTGGCTGCTGGGGATTCTCTTTTTTTTATTTGGAGTCTCATTAAGTCACCACGGCTGGAGTGCAGCTCACAGTAAACCCAGCGTCATCCTGCTGGGCTCCGGTGGTTTTTCCGTTTCAGTCTTCCAAGTAGCCAGCACTACAGATGAGCGCTATGATGCCTGGGTATTTTTAAAAATTTTTCTTCTAGAGATGATGTCTCGCCAAGTTGCCTGAGCTGGTCTCGAACCGACGGGCTGTAGCAGGATTCTCCATTTTTGTTTTTTGTTTTTTGAGTTCGAGTCTCACTCGGTCGCCCAGACTGGAGTGCACTGGACACTCCCGGCCATCGCAGCCTTGATCTGCTGGGCTCCGGCGATCCTTCCACCTCAGCCTTCCGAGTAGCCAGAATTACAGGCATGCGCTACCACGCCTGGTTGATTTTTTGATTTATTGTAGAGATGAGGTCTCGCTACCCAGGCAGGTCTCGAACCCACGGGCTCAGGCAATCCACTCACCTCAGCCTCCCAAAGGTGCAGGATTACAGGCTGAGCCACCGAGCCCGGCTAGGATTCTCCATTTTTTGTTGAATCTGCTGGTACTGAAAATCACCCAGTTCTTTTTCTTATCTCATTTTGCTTTCAGGAGAAGAAACAAATCCTTCTATTAAATGAATTCTCAGCAACCCCTTCAGCAGCCTGCTCTGTGGACAAGCATAGTGTTCTCTTTGTACAATAGAGTGTCCAGTTCTCTCCAAATCATAGAGATGAGTTCTTACAAAAGTGAATATTCAGACTTTTCCTAATGAATGGAGATGATTTGTTAGATCTGGCTCAGTAATGGCATCATCCAGATCACCAATATTGTCCTTAGGAGGCTCTAGAGAATGTCATTGAGGGCCTGTTTTAAAAGCTCATCTCTTCCAGGTTCATTGAGTGCATAACATGAGTCTTTATTTATTTATTTATTTATTATTTTATTTTGAGTTGGAGTCTCACTCTGTCCCCCAAACTGGAGTACAGTGGCACAATCCTGACCACTGCAGCATCGACCTTCTGGTCTCAGCAATCCTTTCACCTCAGCCTTCCAAATAGCCGAA
>NW_006966709.1:0-4099 GCF_000164805.1 Carlito syrichta
TAAACCCATATATTATAAGATGGAGGCTGAAAATCAATAAGCTAGGGATTCATCTAAAGAAATTAGGAAAAGAAAGCCAAATTAAAAAAGAGAAAGTGGAAAGAAGAAAATAATAAAAAGCAGAAATTAATGAAATAGAAAAAAGTACAGTAGAAAGCATCAACAAGGATACAAGTTGGTACTTTAAATCAGATGATAAAATTGATTAAAAATCATAATATATCTGTATATTCTACAGATATACAATATATTAGAAGGCTATTATATACTACTTTATGCCAATAAACTTGAAAAAAGTAGACGAACTAGACAAATGTATAGAAAGATGTAACTTTAAAAGCCCAACACTAGAAAAAAATAGAAAAACTGAGGAATATAAAACTATTCATCAAAATGGAATGTATAAGCTTTTCTACATGGAGAGGAGGAGATATATTGTTTTCCCTCATAGGTTCTTAGTTGAGACATTCTCCTGAAAATAAAAGTGAGATTAACAAGAAAAAAACAGCAGAAGTTTATTGACATGTGCTGTACTCACCTTGCGGGAGTGCTCTCAGTTCAAAAGTATCTCTCAAAGCACTGACTTGGGGGTTTTGCTTAAATAGTATTTTAACAAAGAGCCATAGATACTATAGTGACAAGACAAATGAGAGAGCATCTTCAGCTATCCAAAAGGTGGGAAAATGTGGGAAGATAAGTTCACAGGAAGAGTAAAGTCTGTTCTTATATCTTCTGGTACAAACTGTCTCTGAGTTGATAAGCAAGCATTGTAAAGGGGCTTATCTTAGGCAGGAAAAGGCAGCCAGGAGGGCAGGAAGATCTTTATCTTTGTCAACTGCTGTCCTGCCATTAGGCAAGCAGAGGGAAGGGCAGTGTTCCCCTGCATTTTAAACTTTTCCAGCTCAACCATCCCTGGTATTTTAGAGAGAAGTATTTTGGCTTTCTTCATACACAAAAAATTCCCAAGTGAATTCACTAGTAAATTTTACCAAACTTTTAATGAAAATAAAATACCAATCTGTCAAAAACTATATAACATATAAAGAAAAATGGAACATTCTCTAACTCATTTTAGAGTAGCAGTCTCCAACCCTTTTGGCATCAGGGACTGGTTTCATAGAAGACAATTTTTCCATGGATGGTGCAGAGGTGGGGAGGGCAGGGATGTGCAATCAAGCCTTGCTGCTAATGTTAATATGTATTTGCAGCTGCTCCCCAGTATTAGCATCACTGCCTATGCTCCACCTCAAATCATCAGGCATTAGATTCTCATAAGGAGCACAACCTAAATCCCTCGCATGTGCAGTTCGCAATAGTGTTCATGCTCCTATGAGAATCTAACGCTACCACTGCTCTGACAGAAAATGGAGCTCCACTCACCTGCTACTCACCTCCTGCTGTGTGGCCTAGTTCCTAACAGGCCACTAACTGGTACCAGTCCATGGCCTGGGTGTTGGGGACCCCTGTTGGAGATCAGTATACTCATGGAAACTAAGATCCTAACAATGATATAACAAGAAACATTTCATGTCAATATCACTCGAGAATGTAAATACACTCTAGACTGGGCGACAGAATGAGACTCCAACTCAAAAAAAAAAAAAAAAAAGAATATAAATACAAAATCCCAAGTAATATAATAGCCATCCAAATCTAGCAACATATAGAAATATATCTGAAACAAGTTGGGTTTATTCCAGAAAAGCAAGGTTGGTTTGACAATAGAAAATTGAACAGTGTAAATCATCACGACAGAATTAAGGACAAAAACCATAGATGGTGAAAAAAATGATAAAATTCTATAACCATATATAGGGGTAAAAAGTTATGCTAAACAAACTAGTAATAAAAAGGTTTATCAACAGAAAAACCCTACAACAAAAATAATACTTAGTCATAAATTGCTGGAAGCTTGCGCTTTGTGTCTGAGAACAAAACAAGTTTGCCTGTTGTCACCTCTTCTATTCATCATTGTATTGGAGGACCTTGACAGAAATAAGGTAAGAAAGAAACTTGAAATGATACAGAGAAGAATAAAAATAACTGAACCCTACAAAAGTTTGAATGGCCCTACTTTGATTGGGAAGGGTGTGGCTGGGACTAATTTGTCCTCAGTTTGATATACCTATTATCTTTTCTGTCTCCTGAACTTAGCTCTGTGCAAGTGATATGGCATATCTGGGAAAAATACAAAATACAAAATTGTGGTTGGTAAAAACCCAAACTTGTGCCCTATTCCAGGCCAATGTTATGGGAATATCTTATTTTGATTTTCCTGTGGCTGAGAATAGGTAAAGTACTGAAAGAATATGATTTTGACAGACTTTTTTTCCTGGGGCTATTTTTAGAATGGAATCAACCAGATACTGACATACGCTGGGGTACTTGAGGACTGACTGATCAGTATTGTGACTCATCTACTCTTAAAGAAAATTACATGCATCTGGCTATTTTACACACATGAAAATGTCTTAGCCTAATGCTAATGGGTGAGTAGGCTTAGCTTCAGCAATTGGGATGATAATAAAACAATTTATTTTAAGACCTGCTATTACTAGAGAAGTTCAAACAGCAAGGTTGATCATGCTAGAATCAATAAAGATCTTTGCATTATAGACCGACAGGCCATGTGGATATGAAGGGAGCAATAGATATAATCTATTGGCATCAGTGCAGCTTTGATTATATTAAAATGATATTCTCCCCCAAAAGAGAGGACAATTTCTCTACTATTCTTAGATATTTACTGGGAAGATAATAGGAAGAAAGGTCATTGAGGGAGTCACTGGGTAGGTGAAAAGTATTAAATAAATTATGATTTGTTGAAGTCAGCATGACTATACTTGGGAGTGGGATCATAGGTCCTTAAGTGAATTTATGGTATTTCTATAGATGGCATTGACATTATTTCCTTTTTAGTCTGACAACAAAATATAGTGAACTTTTCCCCGCTGATTTGACTGTTAACTAGGCTGCATATATGCAAAGTCAAAACAATAGAGCATTTTTAAAGCTTAGCCAAAATGGGTGAGTTACTCACATCACCAGCTACAAATATATGTCTAAGGGTCTTCCAGGTGCTGGAGTACTGGTTTAACTTCATCTTGCTTCTCACAAACACATAAAGTGTGATGAAGCTTGTTGCTTCTGGGTAGGCAATGAAAGATCAGCAACACACCAATTTAAAGATGTGAGCAATGTTCTCACTCATATAATGGACCTTGAACATCCAATGTAATACTATAAGAAAATGACTGACGGTACTGGGAAACTACGGGGGGGGGATGGGATTAACAGTAGCATATATCTGTCTGGGGATGGGGAAACACCTCTTATCAACAGGGTGCCTGAATGAAACGTAATTGTACACCTAACCCTCAACTGTACCCCACAAAACCATAATAAAAAATATTGATTAAAAAAAAAAAGATGTGAGCATAGCCATGTGTTGAGCATTACTAGCAATTCTGTGATGCTTTGAAATAGGATAGGTATTCACATATCACAGTTACAGTTATGAATGTGTAAGAAGGAACAGTACCCATTATCTCCTTTGAGGCAACCATGTGAACCAAATCTTGAGATTTGGTTTTTCAATGTGATACTAGAATGGGTACTGTTCCTTATTACACATTCCTCCTCTTGGTCTCCATTTTAGGTTGTTCAGAGTATGCACCATACAAGGTTACTGCCATTCACACAGGCACATATACAGAACTAACTTATCTGGGAGTGCTGCACATGAGTATAGACATTTCAGGCTTCTTGGTTGAGTCCTGGATTAGCAAGAGCTCTCTACTCCAAAAACCTTCACTCTCCTTTGTGGTGATGCACATCTCAGCAGAGTCTACACTCTCACATTTACTTTGACACACACTTTTGCACATGGCTGTACCTACTCCCGACTCTTCTTTGAGTGCCTGGATTCCAATATTTTTCCTTACTCTGAACTTGTCATGATAAGCTCATCTGAGGATGGAGTGTATACTCTCTTTATGTGTTATGTGCCAGGCAGGTGATAAGTGTGCACAGGAATAGTGTGTGTGTGTGTGTGTGTGTGTGTGTGTGTACAAGCAGCTGCCACCTTCTGGCTCTGGAA
>NW_006966710.1:0-393 GCF_000164805.1 Carlito syrichta
CCATCAGAGGGTATCCATCAGAGGGCATCCATCTGAGGGCATAGATCAGAAGCTATTCTCAGAGAATACCCATCAGAAAATACCTGTCAGAAGACATTCATCATAGAATATTCATCAGAAAGTATTCATCAGGAGCATCATCTATCAGACGACATCCATCAGAAGGTATCCAGCAGAGCACATCCATCAGAGGGTATCTAGCAGAGTGCATCTATCAGAAGCTATCCACAGAGGACACCAATCAAAGGATATCTGTCAGAGAACATTCATCAGTGAGTATCCACCAGAGGTCATTCATCAGAGGACATCTATCAGAGGGCAACCACAGATGATATCCATCAGAGGGAATCTATCAGAAGCTATCTTCAGAGGACACCCATCAAAGGATATTTA
>NW_006966711.1:0-3634 GCF_000164805.1 Carlito syrichta
CAATTTTCATAAGGGTGTCTCCTGCATTCTCTAATTTTCTTATAATTTGGAAGTTTTACATTTAGGTCTTTGATCCATTTGGAGTTTATTTTTGTTTATGGTGATATGTGGGGGTCTTTTTTTAATCTTTTGCCTATGGTCAGTCAGTTTTCCCAGCTCCATTTATGGAATAGGTTCTCCTCTCCCCAGTTTCATCAGCAATTGAGAATTAAAATCCTTCCCAGACATTCAATCCATAAGAGTGTGCACTGTCTCCAGACCCACTCTACAAGAGACACTTAAGAAAGTATTAAACACAGAAAAAAGAACAAAAAAAGACAACATCCTTCACAAGAATGCAGGGAAAAGATTGAAAACACACATAAATTAACCCCCAATTCAAAAGAGAGACAACAAACAAACAAACACAGCAGCAACAACAACAAATCCTATAAAAACCTCATGACAGGGATAATCTCTCATCTCAATAATTAGCCTGAATGTGAATAGACTAAATGCACCACTGAAAAGACACAGGATGGCAAATTGGATAAAATATCATGATGCAACAATATGTTGTCTCCAGGAAACTCATTTCACCTAAAAGGACATTCACAGACTCAAAGTAAGAGAGAATGGAAAACAAATTTTCAGGCAAAAAACATGAAAGAAAGCAGGAGTTGCGATCTTAATATAAGACAAAATATCTTTTAAGCTATCAAAAATTAGAATTTTATTCTTCACCTTTTGAGATGGTTAATGTAAAGTCTCTGAGGAGGAGATAGTTAACTCTAGAAAGAAATTACTGAACAGGATCAATTTCAAGAGGATTCAGATTAAAATTGTCACACTGTGGGCACATGGAAAAAAAGACAGTAGTAGAGTATATTATTTCCTCCAGTTGAAGAAGTTCCAGATTCTATTTTGTATCCCTGCCCTTCTCTCCATGGTGTTTAATATTAACTCTAAAGTATTAAAGGGAACTTAGGTGACAAGTCAGCTTCAGACAGAAATACTTTTACCCCACACTTTTATTTTTGAGTCAGTATGGTGGCTCATGTCCACCACACCCTTGACCTGCTGTGCTCAGGCAATTCTTCTGCCTCAGCCTTCCATGTAGCTGGTACTACAGGTATGCACCACCATGCCAGGGTAATTTTATGATGTATTGTAGAGACAAGGTCTTGCCAAGTTGTACAGGCTGATCTTGAACCCCTGGGCTCAGGCATTCCTCTCACCTCAACCTCCCAATGTACTAGGATTACACCACCCTGCCTGGCTTTCTCTATACTTCTAACAGGTAGACCTCTGCTTTAACACTTCCCATGACAGAAAGTACACTGCTTGATGTGACTGCTGATTCATTTTTGGCCAACTTTGTGCATTGCTCCTATGAAGATACAATTAGCCTTTCAGGCACACCAGCAAATCACCCTAATTTCTACCCTGTGGATCTATATAGATCAAGTCAGATTGCAACCCATTCAGCCTTCCAATATTGGAACACATAAATCATGTCTCCCAGCAATCTTTTCTTGTCTAGTTTTTCCTATGGTTCTCAGAGTGGCTGAAATACAGCTGTCCCCATGGATTCCACCTGCTCCTTACATGTGGCTCAAATTCAGTTTTGTGGTCTCCTCAGATTCAAAATCCAACTTCACAATTTTGCAAATTTTCTTCAGTTTACATACTCTGACTTGCTTGCTGGTATAAGTTGCCTATATCAATACTCAGTCTCTTTAGGAGTTTCCAGAAATGTCACTGGTTCTAAGCAGTTTGGGTATAAGGTGTTTATGGTGGTTTTGTGGTGAAATTATCATTAAGGATCACACAACAGATGCACAGGTTCTGAAACCTCCCTCCATTCCCTTTCTCTCTCCATTCCTTGCTTCATCCTCACGTTCTTTGTGGAGTAAAAGGTATTTCTTCCACTCATTTCAGAAATAATGGCCCACTCTCTCTCAGATTTAAATGACTCACCCTACCTCAAAGGTAGGCTCTTTCAACAAAGTCTGGGTCTTCTTTCCTTGAAATAATGAAATTTTTACTATGCTATAATATACAAATAGTAATAAGTCCCTTCATTTAAATGTTACTTTATATTATCTCATTTAAATCTTACTTTAACACCTTGTAAATAGTACAATTCCCTTTGAATATGTGAATAAACTGAGGTTTCAAGAGGTTGAGTAACTTTTATGAGGAAAAATTGGTTATTACTGGTAAAACCAGCACTGAAACCTACATTTTCTTTTTAACTCCAAAGTTGGTGCTCTTAATATATATACCAAATTAAACATCTCCTCATGACTTCCATATCCCTCACCATTCTGATAGCCTGTCACTGGATAAATTCTTCTTTTTTTTTTAACAGAAAAAAATTTTTTTTACAGAAAATTATTTCTTTTTTAACAGAAAATTATTTCTTTTTTTGTTTAACAGAAAATATGACCTTCTAAATGAATGTAGCCCTTTAGGTTTGAAGACAAGGGAGTAACTGAAGGTTGTAAACAGTTTTCAACAGATATGACTGATTAACCAATATAGTTGTTTTAACAAAGAAGTTAAAAAGAAGGAAGAACAATAGGAGAAGTTAGGCCCCAGTAAAATCTTCACTTCCCTCTTATTTTCTTTCTCCTGGCCTGTTACATTCATTTTGCTACCTGTCTTGCATCTGGGTTTGCAATCCCTACTTTTAAATAACTTGGGACATTCTTGACATCCATGGGTTTGATAGTTACAATTGTTATTCTTCCTCAGCTACTTGATAGGTCTATGGCTTATTGTCACTTTAAAACTAAATATGGAATGAATGTGTATTACCTGCCCTCTATGATTGTATCTATATAACCACCCAGATTTTACATCTAACATAGCTTTTCTTTTCTCTGTCTTCTTATTTTTTATTCTATGCAAAAAACTATATGCTACAGGTCATTCATGGTCTGTAGAATTCATGCAGATCTTCTATTTAAACTTCAAGAGTTTAAATTTTTTCTGCATTTACACTGCTGAGTGATGACAACCTGTTAAAAATTTTTTTCAAGGGTCTCAAGCAATCTTTCTACGTCTAAATTGAACAGAGCACAAAAAGATTCCTAATCATTCTGCAGGCAAGTTAGACTTTTTTGCTATTGTTGTTCACAGAGGCAAGGAACCCGTGGGTGACATGAGATATTTGTAATATCTTTGTATAGAAGGGATTAGTCAAATATACAGTGCTGTGCTTTGTTCAAGGTGATGTGACTAGACATGAATCTTGTCCTTGAGTTTAGTTCTATTTAACCAACATAAAAATTTGAATCCAAATTTTACATGTGTGAAAACTAAGACTATCTGGCTAGGCTTCTCAAGATCACATATTTTTTAAAGGATTTTCTAATAGCCATAGGTGTGCCAAAGTGAAATGGGTCCACTTGTAAGATAGTGAGCTCCCTGTCATCAGAGATGTTTAATCATAGTTTAGATGACCACAAAGGATGAATTGTACTCATGGGTATATAAAACCAAAACTTGGTGTTTCTATATAAAGTTAATAATTTCAAGTGATATTTTAGATTATTTACTCCTCCCAATAATTAGCCTGAAGATTGATTTTCTCTTTGATTATAAAAGCCTTTGCCAATAAATCGGGTGCTCTGCTGCTATAGTTTGA
>NW_006966712.1:0-368 GCF_000164805.1 Carlito syrichta
CAAGCCCCTGCGGCAGTTGCGTCCTCTGTCCTCCGCTCGGTGAGTCCTCTGGGCCAGGCGCACTGGGCACACACCAGCATGCTCTTGCCTGGCTCTTCCCGCAGCTGTTTGAGTCCCCACTGGTCGAGCCCCTGCACCGTGTCATCATGATCCCAGGAGCACAGGTCTTCTTGCTCTCCATCCTAAATGCAGGAGACATTGGAGTGGGCCCTCAGAGATTCTGCAGTCCCCACACCGTCTCCTGGTTGCCAGTCGCCCTGTGCCTGGTGCCAGAACCTCCCCGTCCACCTGAAACGGGGAGTCCTGACGAGCACAGGCCCTCTCCCTCCTTCAGTGGCCCCGTGAGCCTCTGGTCACTGTCAGTCTGC
>NW_006966713.1:0-561 GCF_000164805.1 Carlito syrichta
GTACAGCTTGCTGACTTAACTAGCTAGCTGTTTAGCTAGCATACTTAACTAGCTGACTTAACTAGTTGGCTAACGAGATAACTAGCTGATTTAATGAGTTGGTTAATGAGTTAGCTAACTGTTGTAACTAGTTTGTTAACGAGTGTATCTGTCTTAACTAGTTGGTTAATGAATTAGCTAGGTGACTTAACTTGGGTGAAGAGTCGGCCGACTAGTTAGCTGGTTTAAAACATTGGCTGAACGTGGTAGACTTGTTAGCTGGCTTAACATGTAGGCCAATTACTCGGCTGACTAGTAAGCTGGGTCAAATATTTGACAAGTTGGCCTACTAGTTAGCTCGGTTAGCTAGCTGGCATGCTGGTTTTCTGAACTATCTGTCCAATTAGGAGGTTGACTAGTTAGCTGGCCTAACTTGTCACCTGAGTAGTTAGCTGAGCTAACTTTTCAGCTGAAAAGGTGACAGATTAGTCAGTTGATTGTTTAGCTGACTCAACAAGTTGGTCGGTTAGCAGGATGACCAGTTAGTTGACTTAACTAGTCTGTCTGCAAATGAGCCTTCAG
>NW_006966714.1:0-398 GCF_000164805.1 Carlito syrichta
CATGTAGCTATAGATGTTGGCTCCCAACATTCACTCTTTAGATAATAGGCACAATGAAAGTCTAGACTCCAGCACCACACAATACTTGCATTTCATAGATCTGCACTTCCACCCCTAAATAAATAAATAACACAGATATGTAAAGTTCTCTGTGATTCTAAATGGAATGCAGGAGGTTTAGAACTGCCTACAATTATATTTAACAGCAAAATATTTAACAACACACTTTACACAGTAAGTATATACAATTTGAGTCAAAATTTGATTTTGTTTAAATTTAGGTGAATGCTTTATTACATAATTAGCCTATAACAAATAGATTTGAATTAAAAACACAGTTATATTTACATTAGCACTCCAAAATAAAATACTTAGGTAAAAATTTAGCATAATATTAA
>NW_006966715.1:0-4418 GCF_000164805.1 Carlito syrichta
GGGAGAGGCTTTCACTTCTGATGCCGGCTTAGTCCTCTATTCTTCCCTGGTTAGGGCTCTATTCTTCCCTGAGTTTGTTCTATTTTGAAACAGAGCTGTGGGTGAGAAGCTTTGCTGACTCGTAGTTTTGAGAGTCAAATAAGATGGAGGATGGGGAGCTAGGTTTCAGAAACTACTTGCAAATCACAATGTTCACTTATTGTGGTGTGGGTTCCCTGAGGCCCACTCCCTACCACCACTCTATATGATGAAGCAATAGGTGTATGTGTGAACCCCCTGAGTTCAAGGTACAGTAACAGCAATGAGGAGAATAGAGAAAAATAGAATAAAATAAGATGGACACAAATTAAAAAAAAATAAAAAAACACACAGAACAACAACAGCAGACACTGAAGCAATAAGCAATTAAACACGCACACACATGCACACACACACACACACATGCACACACACACACATGCACACACACACTAAAGTAAACTGACATAACAAGAAAGCAAAACAAAGCAAAACAAAACAATAGAAACAGGAAAACCGAACACTCACACACAGCCCAACCCAAAATGAAAGGAAAAGAAAAAGAGAAAAAGAAAAGAAAAGAAAGGAATTAATATCAAATCCTCACAACGTATTCACACACATTAAACTAAAAAAAGAGAAGAACAAAAAAGCAAAAGTAAACAACAAAAAAAACCCCTGAAAGATAAACACCCAATCCTTTACATACACTCATAAATAGAAAAAAAAGAAAGAAAAAAATGAAGAAGAAATTAAAAAAGGGATGGGGGATGCAGTTGAAGCCCTCACATACACATTCATGCACAAAAGAAAAATATAAATGCATTTTAAAACAAACAAACAAAACCTGCCCTCTTGTGATAGGTTCTGTAATTGTTCCTTGTAGCTACCCCTCTGCTGTTTCTTGCAGCTCTTCGGACTCATTCACAATCTCCCCAGTGTCCGGCCCAGAGAAGGAGGAGGAGACAGTGGGAATTAGTGCTGCTTTAGTCCTCCCTTCCCATTCTAGTATGGTAAGGGAGATCCCCTCTGTAAGGGGGAAGTGCAGGATTGTCTCTTCCCTAGATACTGGCATGGGTCACCTCAGCCAGGCTTATCCTGCAGTAGAGTCTTCCTGTCATGGCTGATGCCCAGGCTCTGCCTGGGTTCATCCCTCTCAGTCATGCCCCAGTCATTTAGAGGATTGCTGGGGAGGAGTGGGTTGGGTCAGCCCTCGACTCACCACTGAGCTCTTTGGAAGTCTTCCATGTGCAGAAAAGGTCACACTCTTGTCCTGTGACTGAATCAGGGTAGGGTGTGGGGCCCCTGAGACTCAGAACTCATCCTGTCCCTCCACAGTTTGTGCTTTCAGGGTATCCCTTATGGATCATGATCAACCCCTGAGTGGTTAATCCACCTGTCATAGAGATTGGGTGGGGTCGTCACTCCATGGTGAGCAAGCCAGAGCACTTTCCTGCCCAGTTTTTTAAGTGATGGCAGGGTGCCTCTTTAGTCTTCTCCAGTGGGTCTCTGCCTCTGGGTTTCCTCACTGTGTTCCTTCCTTCCACAGTCCTTGCTGCCAGTGTCAGGCCAGGCACTGCAGTGGTGAGGCAGAGCCTGGAGCCAACAGTCACTCTTGGTGGATTCTTCCTGAGAAAGGCTTTGCTGACTTTTAAAAAATGGCACTAGGCCTCTGCACCCTGGGCTAGGGACCAAGAAGAGCAGTTGCAGCACCAGCCCAGGAGAGCCCTGGCCACTTGCTCCCAAGTCCTTACTCAGTCAGCCACTCACACATGCACGTAGGCAAAATTTTCCAGAAACTCACTCACTCACACTGGAACTTGCTTAGTACAACTGGCTCTACTGCCATCTTCCCGAGAATTCTAATGACCAATATTTTTGTCTTAATCATTTGCAAATATGTCAGGTTAAAGATGATGCCTTTAAGTGAAAACTTAAATATAATTATTAATAATTTGTAATTCAGCATAATTCCAACAAATTGAGTGAATAAGTATAACAAATGGATAACAAATTTCTTGTAATTTGGGTTGCTTCTAATAAAATTGGAGGACTTGAGTTGTCAAGTGATGTATTATTATTAAAACTAGTAAAACAATTTTTGTGACATATCACTATGTGTTTATTGGCATATAATTATAATATGAAATAATTAAAACTAACAATAAACCTCCTTCCATCACCACTTATTTTATATGTGAATTTTTTGATAATATCTATAAAAATGATAGGAAGAGAATTGATACCACACCCTGTCTTTTTCAAGCAATAAGTAATAATCATTCTTAAGCACAAGGCCTAATTGCTAAATGCCCAATCATATCATTTGGGGATATATTTCCAAATCTTTTTTTACATTTTATGAATAATATCAAAATTAAGCTGTTATTATGATGTTATGAGCAATAGCATATGAATAGCATATTTTTGCATTACTAATAATTATAACAATAACCCAATCAAAATAAATTCTTAATATTTAGAGTTTAAGAATACAAGTATTAAAAAATTCAATTTTAATCAATACATTTTTTGTTTTAGAAGAACACACTGATGCAATCAATAGGCAATTTTCAAGTATAAAGAGTTCATTAGAATAAGATTTTGAGGAGTAAGCAGATATGTAAATTCAGGGAAAGAAAGTAAAGACATAAAATGTTCAAATGCAAAAGAAGAACTTGTTTATTCATAAACAAACAGTGATGGATATCAAAGCCTTATGGTATGTAGATTCCATTGCATAAATGTAAAAGAATGATTTAATAAATTTATTTTTAAATGTCAATATTTAGAATATGTCAGAAATTACATGCTTTGCATTATGTTAATATTCTTAGATATGATAATAGTATTTATTGTATTAGTATAGAGAAACATCCTTATTCATGGGAGATACATGTGAAGTATTAGTAATTAATGTCAGAATGTCTGCAACTGACTTTCCAAAGGTCAATCACATGCAAAAATAAAAAACACCCCACAGAGACAGAGCAATGATACAAAGTATTGACATGTAGATAAAGGGTATATGAGTAGTCTGTACTATTCTTTCAACTTTTCTGTAGACTTAAAATTTGCATTACACAAGAGGAAGGGTGAGAAATTATATCCTCTATAACCTTCTAAACTTACAATTGAAAACTTTATGTGTCAACGTTAAAATATACAAGATAATTTATGGTTTTTCCAAATTTGTAAGGAGTATTCAAGCAAATCATGGGAAGACCACTAAGCTAATCAGGCTAGACCTTGCTTCCCAAACTTTAGCCACTTGAGTACCAGCTGCCATAATCTTCCTCCATATCCATATACTGACTGGACTGCTACTAATTTAAGGTTTTCATTTCTATTGACTTTTTAACTTATAAGTTAATTTTGAAAGAAAACATGTCATTGACATAAATAGAAAATTGACATTACTTGTCATGAAGAGAAAAACATCAATCAATAAGTTGAAAACAAGATGATGTTTTAAGTTTCTGACTAGAATTTGTCACTTACACAATAAACTCAAGACTGAAACCTATTCTCTCTTATTTGAAAAAGGGTGGAATTCCCCCATGAGTTCACAGAAGTGACCAATGGGCCCCTGAGCTGGGTGGTCAGCCAGGAAAACCATTTACACATGGATATGGTTCATCCATCAGGCCCTAGGAACCCCCTCCAAACAAGAGAGAATGGTAGCTCCTGTATCTTCATACTCATAGCAGTACCATCAACTATTATAACAATACTTTAAGGAGCACATGGCTTACACATTGACAATATTATATAGTGTATTCTTTATAGAACTACCTTAGGACATAAATAAAATTATTCACACATTGTAATTGAGAAAGATAAAGATCAGAGAGTTTGAGTTACTTGCCCCACATCACACAGCTAGTGAGTGGAAGACCCAGAATTCAAGCCTTCATTTGCCTGAGCTGGTGGAAAACCTCTACTCACTGTAGGGCTTGCTTAATAGGAGCACTGTGATCAAAGTCATCCAAGGTCTTATGATGCTAAAATAGGACAAAGATTTCATCTCACATCTTTAAAGGGAAGAGAATAGTGTAGAGACTTGAACCTAGACTGGAGTCAGAAGAACCAAGTTCATGTTCTGACTCTGGTAACTAATTCACATAACCACCCTGAATCTGTTTTCTTATGCATAAAAGGGGGTGGGTGTTGACTATATCAGGGATCTCCAACTTTGATCATGAACCTCATCAATTTTTTAACTGAGTACATATTACAAGTATCTATGCTTATTTATCTACTTATTTATAAGCCATAAATATGTGCTTTAATGAAGAAACATTGCATATATTATTAAAAAGTATAAAAATGAAACATTTAATAGGATGAGTTAAAGATGAAATAGGAATATTGAATGTCCTGCCTATTATGATGGCTGG
>NW_006966716.1:0-2435 GCF_000164805.1 Carlito syrichta
CACCATCAACACCACCCCTGACACCCCGCATGAACAATCACCCTCAGGAATGGGAGAGGAAAAGGCACTTTCCAACCTGTCATTCACAGGAGGTTTCAAAGGTGACCACTGGGCATATCCATGCTACACCTTCGGCCATGTACCCCAGAAGGCCAGCCTCGACCCTCCACACTCGTGCCCCATGAAAAAGACGCATTTGAGCTCACAGAACAGACGGCCCCATCTTGGGAGGCCCTCAGGCACAGAACGATCAAGATGGTCCCGCAACACAGTGGCCTTCCCAGGTCTGGTCGCTTGTTCTGTCATTTTTGAGCAGGGGGATGGCTCCTTCCTCTCATGATCCACTCCATCCTCCCCCTTTTATGTTGACGTTTCCCTGGGGTGCCATTACACCCATTGTGATGCACATGGGAGGTGTCTTTGTTGTCTCTGTAGTCTCCATCAGCAGGGCTGGAGTGCAGTGGCATGATTGTTGCTCTTGGGGCCTCTACTTGAGGGGCTCAGGCGATCTTCCCTCCTTGGTCCCCGAGCAGCCAGGACTCTGAGGCCCAGCACGCCTGACTCTATTTTGGGGAGGTCTGGATTGGTTGCCCAGGCTAGTCTGTGACACGGGGCTCAGGCAGTTTCCTGCCTCGGCCTCCCAGGGCTGGGGCTGATGGCCTTGAGCCATGGTGTCCAGCCTGGACTCGCAAGTTCTGTTGGCAGGACAACACAAAAGCACACCCTGGGACTGAGGCCACTGCATATCTTGTAGCTTGGACCCTGGACGCCACCATGCACAACTCTAGTGTTTGTGTTCCAGGGAGTGATGAGGTCTCGCTATGTCACTGGTCTCAAATTCCCAGGCTCCAGCAGTTCCCCACCTCAGACTCCCAAAGCCACAGCACGATTGTCTGCTGATCCACTGTCATTCCAGAGCTCTATGCCCAAGGCTGCAGTTTCCTTCCTGAATGATCTCTGTCTGTTCACAATGATCCCAACCCCCTACATAAATGGATGCTCTTATTTTCTTTCCTTTTTTTTTGAGTCAGAGTCTCACTCTGTCATCCAGGCTGGAGGACGGTGGTTCACTTCCAGCAACTGCAGCCTCAACCCACTGAACTCTAGTGAGCCGTTTTCCCTGGCCTTCTGAGGAGCCACAATGATAGGCATGTGCCACCACCCCTGGGTCATGTGGGATGGAGGGTTGAGTGGAGGTCTGGCCGAGTTCCCCAGGTGCATTTCAGATATGCGGGCTGGGTCTGGCCACAGGACTTGGCCTCCCTAAGCACTGGGATGATGACATTGAGCCCCTGAGTCTGACCTTTATCCTTCATCATAAACAAACCAGAAGGCCAGCTGCAGTGCTCTACGCCTGGCATCCCAGCATTCTGGGAGTCTGAGACGGGAGGATGTCTGGAGCCCAGTAGCTCAAGGCCAGCCTGTGCACTGCAAGGAGTCCTCATGTCAGCATGCATCCAAACAGGGGATCTGGGTTCGTGGTGCCCATCATCCGGGCCACTCAAGAGGCTCAGGTGGGAGGATCATCATAACACTGATTTCAAAGCTAGTGGTGAATGACTGTCATGTCCCCAAGACCAAGCCTGGGCCACAGGCCTGTCTCCAAAAACATCAGAATTGCACACATTCTCAACTTCACGTAGTGAGTTCAAAGGGCGACTGGTTTTAGAGCCAGAAAAAGTGGGACTGGGGGGAAGAAATGTCCTCGGGTGAGAGATGTGTCCCTGGCCTTTCTTGGCATATGGTTCTCATTGTCGAGTCAGAGTGATGGCCTCCCTGGGGCACATTTCTTATCTCGGAGTGGAAAGCTGGCACAAACCCAGCCAGGGAGACTTGGGAATTCCTGCAACAAAGCAGGACCTGCCATTGGAGGGGATTGTGGATGGAAGGGGCAGAGCTTGGGGGACCCTCATATGTGGGGGTGTGGGAGGATGTACTGAGGGCAGAAGTTTTGCAGGAGAATGGATTTCTTTGTTGACTTAGATTTTCTTTCTTTCTTTTCCTATCTCTCTCTCTCTCTCTTATTTCCTCACTTGGTAGCACTAGCTGATCTCAAACTGCCCAACTTAGGCCTTCCTCTTGGTCTCGGACTCTCAGACCATTGCGATCAAAGACTGTCCATTTGGTCGACATCCTGGTCTTCCTTTATGGTCTTGAACTCTGGGCCTGAGGAGATCCTCCCTCCGAAGCCAGCCCTCAACCAAGGTTTTCTGGGTTTTGCTTTGGGTCGAGGTGGGAGCTTGCAACAGTGTTCAGCCAGGTCTCAGCTCCTGAATCCTCGCCATCTTCCCCTCTCCTCCTCCTCGAGTGCTGAGGAGACAGGCATGAGTCACCTGGCTGGCCTCCCCCTGACAGTTTGAGTGTCACTCCCTCCCTTTTCCTGAGGCAACCCCTGGGATGAGCAAGCCAGTCCACCCTGGAGTATGAAGCGTTTG
>NW_006966717.1:0-324 GCF_000164805.1 Carlito syrichta
ATACTTCCTACTGCATGACACCTAGAAAAAGCTTCTCTGGTTAGTGTGGCATCTCCTCTGCCCAGGATGGTGAGTTATTGTCAACTAGTGTGTGCTGGCTGAAGCTGCCCTAGCATATTCTTTTTCTGTATTTTGCCTCAGGTGGTTCAACTCCATTAGTACTGGTGGTGATCCTCATGGGTTGATACAGGAGTGCATCCCCCATGAAAAAACCCAGGCTGGTAGGAAAACCGGATGTCTGCCTGCAGTCCACTAATTTCAGTGTGGAAACTATAAGTCCATAGAGACTTTCCAGTTATGGTACCATAAGAGCTTGCAAAGAGG
>NW_006966718.1:0-319 GCF_000164805.1 Carlito syrichta
ATGAAAATTAACACGTCTTTGGTCTCAAGAAGCTGAATGGTGTTGGGATTTCAGTCCTGCCACACAAGTATCTGCTTTGTATTGAGGGTGTTATTTAAATGTGTTTCTGCTTAATTAAACAAACAAACAAAAAAACAAAAGAAGAAGAAGAAGAGAAAAGGAAAGAAAATTACCTCACTTTCCCTGATGTTCTAAAAGGCCCATGCATTGTGTTCTTTAGATGTCAGTTCATGTCACTGACATTATCCTGCTCACGCTGTCAGGCCACGGAGACAATATACAGTCTGGCTCTTTCCAAAGTGGTCACTTTCCTTATTAG
>NW_006966719.1:0-304 GCF_000164805.1 Carlito syrichta
CTATTTGACAAGCAACCTAACTATCTAGCTGACTTAACTAGCTAGCTGAACAGTTACCTGACTTGCTAACTGACTTAACAAGCTAGCTGGCTAGCTACCTGACTAGCTACTTGGTTGGCTACCTGGCTAGATGGCTGACTTAGCTAGATATCTACCTGGGTTGCCAGACGGCTAGTCATCTGGCTTAACTATCTAGCACCTGGCTGGCTATCTGGCTAGGCAGCCAGCTAGCTAGTTAGCGGACCGGCCACCTGGCTAAAGAGCTGCATTAATAGCCACCCGTCTGGCTGGACAGTGGGATAGA
>NW_006966720.1:0-726 GCF_000164805.1 Carlito syrichta
GACAGAGTGGGATTCTGACTCCAAATCATAATAATCACCACCACCACCACCACCACCACCTCTGACTCCCGGCTTAAGGACTCACACTCAGCGATGGAAGAGGAAAAGTCATTTCCGGCCTGTTGTTTGTAGGAATTTCAAAGGTAGCCACTGGGCACGTCCTTCCTGTGTCTTCAGCCACGTGCCCCAGAAGGCCTGCCTCTACCCTCCACATTTGTGCCCTAGAGAAAGGAAATGTGTGAGCTCACAGAACAGACAGCCCAGAGGTAGTGTGTCTGTCAGGAACAGAGTGATCAAGGTGATCCAGCAATGCCTTGGCCAGCCCAGGATGCAGTCGATCTGTCTGCCACCTTCTTTCAGGGGGAGGGTCCCTCCCTGCCCCTATCATTCTACCATCCCCTGCCCAAGTGGACTTTTCCCTGGGGAGCCGTGGATGTCCGTCATGATGCAGCATGGAGACGTCCTTTTGGTCACCAGAGTCTCCATTGCTCGGGTTGGGGCATGGTCACATGACCATGGCTCCCGGGTCCTTGAGGTGCAGGTCCCAGGTGGTCCTAACACTCTGACCCCTGAGCAGCCGGGACTCCGGGGGTCATGATGTCTGACTCGATTATGGGGACCTCTCACCAAGAGGAGGTCTGGCAATGTTGCCCAAGCTGGTCTTGGACCCCAGGATCAGCATGCCTCCTGCCTAGCTTCCCATGGCACAGGATTGACAGTTGTGAT
>NW_006966721.1:0-1554 GCF_000164805.1 Carlito syrichta
AGTAGTTAGCTAGTTAGCTAACTTTTTAAATCAGTTGGCCTAGCGAGGTAGTGAGTTAGTTAGCTAACTATTTAGGTCAGCTGTCTAGCTAGTAGCTAGCTAGTCAATCCAGCTAATTAATCAGCTGGCTAGTCAACTGGCTAGCTAGGTAGCGAGGTAGTTGAATTATTTGACTAGCTAGCTGCGTACCTGGTTAATTCAGCTACTTAAGATAGTTGGCTAACCAACTGGCAAGGTAAGCAGCTAGTTAGTTTAGTCAGCTAGATAGCTACCTGGCTACCTAGTGGTGTCTTTGAGTTAAGTCAGCTGGCTAGCCAACTGGCTAGCTGGTTAAGTCAGCTAGTTTAATCAGCTGTCTAGCCAGCTGGTTAGGTAGGTAACTAGCTACATAAGTCAGCTTAAGTCAGCTTTCAAGCCAGCAGGCTAGCTGTTCAAGTCAGCTAGTTAAGTCAACTGGCTAGCCTGTTGGCTAGGTAGCTATCTAGCTAGTTAAGAGAGCTGGCAAGCCAACTTGCTAGCTTAAGTCAGCTAGGTAAGGCAGTTGTCTAGCCAGCTTGCTAGATAGGTAGCCAGCTAGTTAAGTCAGCTGGCTAGCCAGGTGACTAGCTGGTTAAGTCAGCTAGTTAAGTCAGCTGGAAACCAGCTGGCATTAGTTAAGTCAACACAGTAAGTCAGTTGGCTATCCAACAGGTTAGTTAGTTAAAAAACTAGTTAAGGCAGATGACTATCCATCAGGCTAGCTAGTTATTTCAGCTAGTTAAGTCAGCTGATTAGCTAGGAAGCTAGCTATATAAGTCAGTTATGTCAGCTAGTTAACTAGTTAAATCAGCTAGTTAAGTCAGCTTGCTAGCTAGATTGCTAGCTGGGTAGCTAGCTAATTAAGACAGCTAGATAAACCAGTTGGCTAGCTAGGTCGCTGGCTGGTTAAGTCAGCTAGTTAAGTCAGCTTGCTAGCTAGTTAATTAGGTGATCTAAGTCAGCTGGCTAGCCAGTTGCCTCTCTGAGTAGCTAGCTAGTTAAGTCAGCTGGCTAGCCAGTTAAACAGCTAGTTAAGCAACCTAGTTAAGTCAGCTCAGTAGCCAGCCGGTTAGGTAGGTAGCTAGGTAGTCAAATCTGCTGGCAAACCAGTAGGTACGTAGGTTATTAGCTAGTTAACTCAGCTGTCTATCCAGCTGGCTATCTAGGTAGCTAGGCAGTTAGGTCAGCCTGCTAGCCAGCTGACTAGCTACTTAAGTCACCTAGTTAGGTCAGCTGGATAGTTAAGTCAGCTGTCTAGCCCGCTGGCTAACTAGTAAAGGCACTTAGTTAAGTCAGCTGAATATCCAGCTGGCTAGCTAGGTAGCTTGTTACTTGTTAGCTGGCTAGTCATCTGGCTAGCTACTTAATTCACCTAGTTCAGTCATCTGGCTAGCTATATAGCAAGCTAGTTAATTCAGCTGTCTGGCAAGCAGGCCAGTTATTTAAGTCAGCTAGTTAAGTCAGCTGTCTAGCCAGATGGCTAGCTAGGTAGTGAGCTTGTTAAGTCATTTGAAGAGCCAGTAGTCTAGCTAATTA
>NW_006966722.1:0-987 GCF_000164805.1 Carlito syrichta
TAAGTCCCAGTAGGGCTTGTAGTCTGGGTCTCCGGAAGGCCAGGGGGTAAAAGCTTGGAGAAGAGGCGGGGAAAGCCAGCCATGGGTAGTGGGTCACAGCCCCACAGTTGCCTGATCTAGAATATCCAGGTGGAGATCCCTAGATCAAGTCATCGGGATTGTTAGGATACTGGACAGCGAGAGGGAAAATGGATGGAGCAAGTGGCGCAGTACTGCCGAGGCTGGCAAGACAGAGGTGCGTACTGGGAACCCAGAAATCCGAATAAATTGCAAAGAATTGCAACATACAGAGGCGAGAGAAGGAAAGATTTATTTAAGAAAAGTTCAAGCCGGGCTCGGTGGCTCAGCCTGTAATCCTACGCCTTTAGGAGGCTGAGGTGAGAGGATTGCCTGAGCCCGCGGGTTCGAGACCCGCCTGGGCAGGCGAGACCTCATCTCTACAATAAAATCAAAAAATTAGTCGGGCGTGGTAGCACGCACCTGTAATTCCGGCTACTTGGAAGGCTGAGGTGGAAGGATGGCCGGAGCCCAGGAGGTCGAGGCTGCGGTAGCCGGGAGCGGCCACTGAAATCCAGTCTAGGCGACAGAGTGAGACTCCAACCAAAAAAAAAAAAAGAAAAGAAAAGTTCACCCCTCTGAGTCCTAGCTTAAATCATTTTCTTGGAGATGTTGCACGTGACTGCCTTGTCGACCACCTGTGGATGTCTTGGGGATCCTGTGACACAGAGACCCATTAATGTCTTTCCATATTATCATTGCCCCGGGTGTGACAAGAATTCTAATTCTCCTACTCCTTCCCAAACGACATTCCTTAGAGCTAGTGGAGGGTGCACCTCCCCTTATCTCATAGGCATTCCCAGTGAGTAGCTTCAGGGGATCCTTGGCTTCCCTGTAGATAGCGCCCAATTTACTGGAAGATCAAATCCTCACCTCCTCTCCCTCTGAGCGGTCATAACTTTTGTAATTACAAGTTTCATGACTTTTACA
>NW_006966723.1:0-8595 GCF_000164805.1 Carlito syrichta
TCATCCCAGCATTTCGGGAGGCAAGGTAGGAGGATCGCTTGAGTACCAGAGACTGTTACTAGCCTGGGCCTCAAAGCAAAACCCTGTCCCTAATAATAAAAAAATAAAATAGTAAAGTAAACCAAAATTAAATAAAATAAAATAAATTAACTAGCCATACTTAGTGTTTCCTGCCTGACATCTCAGCACTTTGGGAGGCTGAGGAGGGAAGATCGCTTGAGTCCAGGAGATTGATACTAGCCTGAACCTCATAGCAAAATGCTGTCTCTAGAAAAAATAAAATAAAATAAATTAACTGGGTGTTGTAGTGCATGCCTGTAGTTTCAGCTTCTTGGAAGGCTGAGATGAAAGGATTGCTGGAGCCCAGCAGGTCAAGGCTGCAGTGGTTGGAAGTATGCCACTGCACTCCAGTCTGGGTGACAGAGTGAGACTCCAACTCAAAAAAAAAAAATATATATATATATAAAAGTAAAATAAAATAAAATAAGTATAATAATTAGACAGATTTACTGGTTTTTGTCTTGCTTCCAGCATTTTGGGAGTTTGAGGTGGGATGATTATTTGAGGCCAGCAGTTTGAGACTAGCCTGGGCCTCATAGCAAAACCCTGTCTCTACAAAATGAATAAATAAAATAGAAACTTAAAATAAAATAAAAAATAACATATGTAGCACGACTTAGTGGTTCCTGCATGTCATCCCAGCACTTCGGGAGGCCAAGACTGGAGGACCGCTTGTGGCCAGGAGATTGAGAATAGCCTGGGGCTCATAGCAAAAACCTATCTTTCCAAAAATAAAACTACTAAAGTAAAATAAATCGAAAGCAAAGTAAAGTAAAGTAAAACAAATAAATAATTAGCCAGCCTTAGGAGTTCCTGTCTGCCATCCCAGAACTTTGAGAGGCTGAGGTGGGAGTATTGCTTGAAGCCAAAAGTTTGAGACTAGCCTGGGACTCATAGAAAACCCTGCCTATACAAAATTAAAAAATAAAATAGTAAAGTAAAATAAAATAAAATAAGATGAATTAAAATAAAATAAAATTAAATACCCAGACTTAATAGTTCCTGCCTGTCATTCAGCACTTTGGGAGGCCAAGGTTGTAGTATCACTTGAGGCCAGTAGTTTGAGACTAACCTGGGCCTCATAGCAAAACCCTGTCTCTACAAAATAAAACAATAAAGTAGTAAAGTAAAATAAAATAAATTAATTAGCCCGACTTAGTGGTTCCTGACTGGCATTCCAGAACTTTGGGAGGTTGAGGTGAGAGTATTGCTTGAGGCAAGGAATTTTAGATTAGCCTGGGACTCATAGAAAACCCTGCCTATACAAAATTTAAAAAATAAAATAGCAAAGTAAAATAAAATAAAATAAAATAAAATAAAATAATTACTCAGACAATGTTTCCTGCCTGTCATTCCAGGACTTTGGGTGTCCCAGGCGGGAGTATTGCTTGAGGCCAGGAGTTTGAGACTAACCTGGGCCTCATAGCAAAACCCTGTCTCTACAAAATAAAATGATAAAGTAGTAAAGTAAAATAAAATAAAATTTAATTTAATTTTGATTAATTAAATAAATAATATATTATTTAGCCAGATTTAGTGGTTTCTGGCTATATTCCTTGCACTTTGGGAGGCCTAGGTAGGAGGATCATTTCAGGCCAGGAGTTTGAGACTAGCCTGGGCATCATAACAAAATCCTGTCTTCACAAAATGAATAAATATAATAGGAACAGTAAAATAAAATAGAATAAAAAAAATAAAATGAAATAATTAGTCAGACTTATTGGTTCTTGCCTGGCATCCCAAAACTTTGGGAGGCTGAGACGGGAAGATAGCTTGAGGTCAGGAGTTTGAGACTAGCCTGGGCCTCATACCAAAACCCTGTCTCGAGAAATAAAACAATAGAATAGTAAAGAACAATATTTTTTTAAAAAGTGAAATAAAGTTAAAAAAATAAAATAACTATAATTATTAGCCAGACTTAGTGGTTCCTGCCTGGGATCCAAGCTCTTTGGGTAGCTGAGGTAGGAGTATTGCATGAGGCCAGGAGTTTGAGACTAGCCTGGGCATCATAGCAAAACCCTGTCTCTACAAGATAAATAAATATAATAGTAAAGTAAAGTAAAATAAATTAGAATAGAATAAAAAATAAAATAAAATATTTATCCAGACTTGGTTGTTCCTGCCTGGCACCCCAACACTTTGGTAGGCTAAAGCAGGAAGATATCTGTGGCCAGGAGTTTGAATATAGCTTGGGCCTCATACCAAAACCCTGTCTCTAGAAAATAAAAAAATAAAATGTAAAGAAAAATAAATCTAAATAAAATAAAATAAAATAAATATAATAATTAGCCAGAACTAGTGGGTTCTGTCTGTCTTCCTAGCACTTTGGGAGGCTGAGGTAGGAGGAACACATGATGTCAGGAGTTTGAGACTAGCCTGGGCATCATAGCAAAGCCTGTCTCTACAAAATAATTAAATATAATAGTAAAGTAAAATAAAATAAAATAAAGTAAAATAGAATAGAATAAAATGTTATAAAATAAATTAAAAGAAAAGAAAAGAAATAAAATGAAATAAAATAAAATAAAATAATTATCCAGACTTAGTGGTTCCTGACTGGCATCCAAACACATTGAAAAGCCAGGATGGGAGGATTGTTTGAGGCCAGGAATTTGAGATGAGGAACCCCTAAGTCTGTCTAAACCCTGTCTTCAAAAAAATAAAAAAAAGTAAAATAAAAATAAATAAATAGAGCAAAATAACATCAAACAATTAGCCAGACTTAGAGGTTCCTGCCTATCATCCCAGCATTTTGGGAGGCAGAGGCAGGAGGATTGCTTAAGGCTAGGAGTTTGAGACTAACCCTGGCCTCATAGCAAAACCCCATCTCTAGAAAACAACAACAAAAAAAATAGTAAAGTAAAATAAAATAAAATAAAATAAAATAATTAGCCAGACTTAGTGAATCCTGCCAGTTATCCTAGCACTTTGGGAGGCTGAGGCGGGATAATGGCTTGAGGCCAGGAGTTTGAGACTAGCGTGAGCTGATAGCAAAACACTGTCTCTACAAAATAAAAAAATAAAGTAGTAAAGTAATATAAAATAAAATAATTAAGCCGACTTCGTGATTTCTGTCTGTCATCCCAGCACTTTTGCAGGCTGAGGGAGGAAGATCCCTTGAATTCAGAAGTTTGAGACTAGATTGGGCCTCATAGCAAAACCCTATCACTAATAATAATAAAAAACAAAATAGTAAAGTAAACAAAATAAAATAAAATAAGATAGAAATGAATGAAATGAAATAAAATAATTAGACAACTTATTGGTTCCTGCCTGTCATCCCAGCACTTTGGGAGGTTGAGGCAGGAGGCTCTCTTGAGGTCAGGAGTTTGAGACTAGCCTGGGCCTCCTAGTAAAACCTTGTCTCTAATAATGAAAAAAAGTAAAGTAAGCCAAAATAAAATAAAATAAAATAAAAAAATTAGCCAGACAGTGTTTCCTGCCTGGCATCCCATCACTTTGGAAGGCTGAGGTGGGAAGATAACTTGATTCCAGAAGATTGATACTAGCCTGGACCTCATAGCAAAAATGCTGTCTCTAGAAAAAAAATAATGATACAGAAAAGTGAAATAAAATAAAATAAATATAGTAATTAGGCAGACAATGGTTTTTGTCTGGCTTCCCAACATTTTGGGAGTCCAAGGTGGGAGGATCACTTGAGGCCAGGAGTTTGAGACTAGCCTGGGTCTCATAGCAAAACCCTATCTCTACAAAATGAATAAATAAAATAGAAAATTAAAATAAAATAAAATAATATGTAGCATGACTTAGTGGTTCCTGCATGTCATCCTAGCACTTTGAGAGGCCGAGGTGGAAGCATCACTTGAGGCCAGTAGTTGGAGACTAACCTGGACCTCATAATAAAATGGTAAAGTAGTAAAATAAAATTTAATTTAATGAATTAAAATAAAATAAAAATAATAATTAGCCAGATTTAGTGGTTTCTGGCTATATTCCTTGCACTTTGGGAGGCTGAGGCAGGAGGATCTTTTGAGGCCAGGAGTCTGAGACTAGCCTGGGCATCATAGCAAAATCCTGTCTCCACAAAATAAATAAATATAATAGTAAAATAAAATAGAATAAACAATAAACAAAATAAAATAAATAAAGTAGAATAACATCAAATAATTAGCCAGACTTAGAGGCTCCTGCCTATCATCCCAGCATTTTGGGAGGCAGAGGCAGGAGGATTGCTTAAGGCTAGGAGATTAAGACTAGCCCCGGCCTCATAGTAAAACCCTGTCTCTAGAAAACAACAAAAAATTAAAATGGTAAAGTAAAATCAAATAAAATAATTATCCAGACTTAGTGGCTCCTGTGAGTCATCCTAGTCCTTTGGGAGGCTGAGGCAGGATGATGGCTTGAGGCCAGGGGTTTGAGAGTAATCTGAGCCTGATAGCAATACACTGTCTATACAAAATAAAAAATAAAGTAGTAAAGTAATATAAAATAAAATAGAATAAAATAATTAGACCAACTTAGTGATTTCTGTCTGTCATCCCAGCACTTTTGCAGGCCGAGACTGGAAGATCACTTGAGTCCAGAAGTTTGAGATTAGCTTGGGCCTCATAGCAAAACCCTGTTCCTAATAATAAAAAAAAATAGCAAATAAAATAAAACAAAATAAGATAGAAATGAATGAAATGAAATAAAACAATTAGCCAACTTAGTGGTTCCTGCCTGTCTTCCCAGCACTTTGGGAGGCTGAGGCAGGAGGACTGCTTGAGGCTGGGAGTTTGTGACTAGCCTGGGCCTCATAGCAAAACACTTTCTTTAGAAAATAAAAAAATATAGTTAAGTACAATAAAATAAAATACAATAAAATAATTATAATAATTAGCCAGACTTAGTGGTTTCTGTCTAGTTTCCCAGCACTTTGGGAGTCCGAGGCGGGAGGATAACTTGAGGCCAGAAGTTTCAGACTAGCCTGGGCCTCATAGCAAAATCCTTTCTCCACAAAATGAATAAATCAAATACTAAAATAAAATGATTAGCTCCTGCATGTCAACCCAGAACTTTGGGAGGACGAGGCCTGAGGATCGTTTGAGGCCAGGAGTTGGAGACTAGCCTGGGCCATATAGCAAAAACCTGTCTCTACAAAATAAAAAAAATAATCTAGCAAAGTAAAGTAAAATAAAATAAATAAATGAATAAATAAAATACATTTATTAGCCCAACTTAGTGGTTCCTGACTGGCATTCCAGAACTTTAGGTGTCAGAGGAGAAAGTATCACTTGAGGCAAGGAGTTTGAGACTAGCCTGGATCTCATAGAAAACCTTGTCAATACAAAATTAAAAAAATAAAATAGTAAAGTAAAATAAAATAAGATAAGATAAAATAAAATAAAATAATTACCCAGACTTAATGGTTTCTGCCCATCATTCCAGGACTTTGGAAATCTGAGGCGGGAGGATTGCTTGAGACCAGAAGTTTGAGACTAATACAGGCCTCATGGCAAATCCGTGTCTCTACAAAATAAAAACATGAAATAGTCAAGTAAAATAAAATAAAATAAAAATAATATAAAATAAAATAAATTGAAATAATTAGCCAGACATTGGTTTCTGCCTGTCATCCTAGCACTTTGGAAGGCTGAGTTGGGAGAATTGCAGGAGACCAAAGGTTTGAGACAAGCCTGGGAGTCATAGCAAAGCCCTGTCCCCAAAAATTAAAAAAAAAAATAGTAAAGTAAAATAAAATAAAATAAAATAATTAGCCAGACTTAGGGGTTAATGCCTGTCATCCCAGCATTTTGGGAGAACAAGGTTGGAGGATTGCTTGAGGCCAGGAGCTTCAAACTACCCTGGGATTCATAGAAAAACTCTGTCTATACAAAATAAAAAATAATATAGTAAAGTAAAATAAAATGAAATAGAATAAAATAAAATAAAATTTAATTAAACTAAACTAAATTAAAATAAATTAGTCATAGTGGTTCTTGCCTGTCATTCCAGCACTTTGGGAGGCTGAGACAGGAGGATCACTTGAGTCAAGGAATTTGTGACTAGCCTAGCCTCCATAGAAAAACTCTATACAAAACAGACAAAGAATATATGGGTGAGGTGGTTCACAGCTGTCATCCCTGTACTTTGGCAGCAGACACAAGAGGATTGCCTGAGCCCAGGGCGTCGAGACCAGCCTTGGCAAGTAGGCAAGATCTGTGCTGCTCTACAGTAAATAATACAACTAGCAGGACATGGTGGTGTATGACTACTTCCACCAACTTTATAGGCAAAAGCCTGTAGTTTCAGCTACTGGGAAGACTGAAGCAGAAGGATCACCTGAGCCAAGCAGACCGAGGCAGTGGTGGCCATGAGCATCCACTGCTCTCAAGTCTACAAAACAGAGTGCGACAGGTGGAAAAAAAAACAGTTAAAGAATTAAGATTCAATTTTTTGATATATATGCCAGCCTTATCTTTCATTTGGACTTTCTATTTTTTCTGAATTGATTTCTCACTCTGTTGCCCAGTGTGGAATGCAGTTGCATGCTCAAGGCCACCTCAGCCTTGACCTACTAGGCTTAGGCAATCCTTCCATCTCATCCTCCAAGTAGCTGGAGCTACAGGTGCAAACCACCATGTGTGGCTAATGTTTTGATTTTATTATAGAGATGAGATCACACCAAATTGCCCCAACTTGTCTGGAACATTTGCATTCAAGCAATCCTCTCATCTTGGCCTCCCAAAGGACTGGGATGACAGGTTGAGCTACCACGCCCGACCAATTTTTTAAAAATATATTTTTAAAATGTCTGCTTTATCTAGGTGATGTGACTCACAGCAGTCATCCCAGCAGTTTGGCAGTCAGAGGTGACAGGTTGCCTGAGCCCAGTGCTTTGAGACCACCCTGGGAAACTAGGCAAAACCTCTACTCAACAACAAATAAAACAACTAGTCGGGTATGGTGGTGCCTGCCTGTATTTCCAGCTACTTTTTAGGTTACAGACTGTAGTTCTAGCTACTGGGAAGACTGAGAAAGAAGGATCACATTAGCCAAACAGAGCGAGACTGCAGTGGCCATGAGCATGCCACTGCTCTCAAGTCTGGGCAAAATAGTGAGACTGGCTGAAAAAAAAGATTGAAGGATTAGGATAGTTTTTTGAATATATTCCAACCAAATCTTTCATTTGTTCTTTCTTTTTTTCTGAGTCAATTAGCTCACTGTGTTGCCAGGCTGAAATGCAGTGACAACCTCACAGCCCCTGCAACCTGGGCACACTGGGCACAGGCGATCCTTCTGTTTCTCTCTCCAAGTATTGGAACTACAGATGTGCATCACCATGCCCAGCTAATATTTTGACTTTTATTGTAAGGACGAGCTCTCACCAAATTGCCCAAACTAGTATCAGACACTTAGATTAAAGCATTCCTCTCCCCCTTGGGCTCCCCAAAGTGCTGGGATGACAGAAATTAGCCACCCATTCCCCAGACCTTACTTTCTTTTTAAAATTCCTGCTTTAACTGGGTGAAGTTGCTTTTGCCTGTCATCCCAGCACATTGACAGGCAGAGGTGAGAGGATTGCCCAAGTTCAGGGCTTCTGGACCCACCTGGGTAACAAGGCAAGACCTCTTTCTATAATAAATAAAATCACTAGTTGGGCATGGTGGTGTATGTCTGTATTTCCAGCAACTTTGTAGGTCAAAGCATGTACTTCCAGCTACTGGGAAGACTGAGGCATAAGGATCTCCTGAGACCAGAACCGAGGCTACGGTGGCCGAGTATGAGACTGCACTCCAGTCTGGAAAACAAAGTGAGACTGGCAACAAAATAAATAAATAAAAGAACTAGGATTCATTTTTTAAATGTAAATTCCAGGCAAATCTTTCTTTCTGTTTCTGAGTCAGGTTTTCACTCTGTTTCTCAGACTGGAATGCAGTGGCACATTTAAGGACAGAACAGGCTCGACTACAGAGCTCAGGCACAATTTCCACCACCCATTCCAAGCAACTGGAACTACAGGCATGTGGCACCATGCCCAGTAATAATTTGATTTTTATTGTGGATAACAGGTCTAATCAAATTACCCAAAGTGGTCTCGAATGTCTGAACTCAGGTATCCTCTCACCTTGGCCTCCCAAAGTACTGGGATGACAGGCATGAGCCACAACACCCGGCCCTTGTTTTTTTTGATTTTTGAATGTCCACTTGAACTAGGTGAGGTGATTAACAGCTGTCATCCCTGCACTTTGGCAAGCAGAGAGTGTTACCTGAGCCCAGGGCTTTGAGACCAGACTTGCCAACTAGGCAAGACCTGTGCTCTATAATAAATAAAACAACTAGCCATGCATGGTGGTGCATGATTGTATTTCCACCTACTTTGCAGGCCAAAGCCTTTATTTTCAGCTACTGTGAAAATTGAGGCAGAAGGATCACCTGAGCCAAGCAGCCCAAGGCTGCGGTGGCCGAGTATGCCACTGTTCTCAAGTATGCAAATCAGAGTGAAACTGGCTAAAAAAAATTAAAGAATTAGGATATAGTTTTTTGAAATATATTCCAACCAAATCATTGATTTGTACTTTCTTTTTCTTCTGA